>NW_018405113.1:1628312-1632207 GCF_002113885.1 Mizuhopecten yessoensis
GGTTATCCAGCAGACGATTGTGAAAACAACTCACCTTACGATATACTTACATTCGTTCCCACCGGATGTAAAGCGACACCTCGCGTCGGCTCACTTCCGAAGCACAACATTGCAATAAGAGTTATTCCCCTTTGTACGACCCAAGCTAAAAATTGCCGATTTATGGCTTCGCGTGAGATAGAGGGGGAATATTTTCGAAATGCGTGAGATTTATGGCTCACGTGGTGTGAGACATGATTATGCGTGAGTAAGGTCGTCTCAGCGTGACGAATGCAAGATTTTGTCTCACGCGGTGAGGGTTGGCAACCCTGCCAACAGTAATGGTCATTTAAGTACGGCCTCCCCTGTGTGCAAGATGCATGCATGTAGTGTATGCATGTGTGTTTTGGGAGGCTGCAATATTTATTTGTTTGTCTCCTTGTGTAGCACGGAACTGATGCCGACTTTATAGTGCTACCTCACTGAAACATATTCAGCTGAAGACACCCAGCAGGACACCACACCCGGTCACATTATACTGACAACGGGCGACCAGTCGTCCCACTCCTACATTGCGGAGCTTTTAGCAGGAGAAGAAACTACCATTTGGGTGCTCAGAGAACGTGCGTGATGGTAATCCCTGTAATTTAGAGGTCGGGATGCCGGACAATGATGTGTATCACTCGTCCAAAGAGTTCCATTGGAGAGTTCAGTGAAATAGTTTAATAAAGGATAAATTTTAATTTTAATTTAAATTTGTTTTTAATTCATTGATGGCACACAAAAATGTATGTAATTCTAAATATATCACCTTCAAATATGAAGTTGCCCCCCAAGGTAGAGGTGGGTGTGGAGATGATCGGCCCGGGACACTGGAATCGAGTTGTCAGCCAGTTTATAGATGCAAGTTTGTCCAGACTGAAATAAAACTTTGTGCACTTAACAATATACAAGGTAGTTTACTATGTAATTGGTCTCCCATCCATTCTAATGACATCTACCTGAGTGTAATAACTAGAGTACCAAAAAATGTAGAGCCAACGTCCTGTGGTTTTTTAGATGGGTTGATCAGTGCAGGGGCGCTTCGCTCCGAGAGTGGATACCAGACGGTATGCAGGGCGATTGGTATCGAACATGTAAATATGATAGGTGGGGCTCCAATCACAACACAGCTCAGGCGTCACCAGTTAGTGGGGTTTTATTGGCCGACTAGTTTCGACTCTTAAAGCGAGTCTTCATCACGACCGGCAGACTTAGTTTTGAATCTTGAAGTGAGTCTTCATCAGGAGACAAAGAGTGGAAACTAGTCGACCAATAAAACCCCACTAACTGGTGATGCCTGAGCTATGTTGTGATTGGAACCCCACCTATAAGTACCCAGCATACATTAACCAGCATACACTAACCAGAACACTACTGGCCAGCATACACTAACCAGCATACACTAACACACTAACCAGCATACACTAACACACTAACCAGCATACACTAACCAGAACACTAATTGCCAGCATACACTACTACTAACCAGTAAACACTAAACAGCATTATAACACTAACCAACACAAACTTTAACCAGTACACCTCTAGCCAGCATACTGCTCCCAGGGTACTACTACCAGAGTATGTACCTGAAGCAACAGTGCCTTGATTGATACCTGACATTTTTGTCACGTGTCGTCAACATTTTAAAGTTTTTCACCAATAGCTTTTCTCATCATGTATTCTTGGCAGACATTGTTTAAGGAGTGTAAATTTCAACTGCCAGAGTCTGGAAGAATTGAACCAAAGATAGAACTCTGTGTGTGTATGTTCTGGAATGTTCCATCAATCACGTCGACCCCGACACTCCTTGAGAAATAGTCCGTGACTTCTGGGTACAAGCACGCAGTTACATCTAGTATGATGTATTGGTTATCATATACTCTGGGGATTTATCAATGTTCGGAAGAGAGTTTCCAAGGCATGCTGTAATGAATACGATGGTCAATTTAACAATCTGGCGTATTTGTGTTGGAAGTGGATGAGGGATGTTCGATCAGACAGATATGGGCAAAAAATATTCCGCTTTCAGTAACGATTTGTAATTACTCACTGAGATCCTTGATCAGATCTGGCTGCATGTCGCAGCAGAAAATAAAAGCTGATTAAAATGGGTGGTGAAGAAGAAATATTTAGTATCAATGTATGGTAAACACTCTGCAATTTTGATGTGAATAAAGATTGTCAACAAGGAGAATAGATGTATTGAAACAAAGGACATGATTTGTCCATGTTAAAGTGTATATGTCAGAACATATATTTGTTTATTTTATAGAGATTAGTCAACAAGATGCCTAGGGCGGATTGGTCGAGTGGTTAACACTCCTGCCTTCCAGCAGGCGGCCGGGGTTGGATCCCCGAAGTCGTCATACACATGGAATATTCAGAGAAAGTGTTTTTCCTCGGCCCACACAACTTCAACAACCCAGATGAGAATAACTTGGTCTGGGGTGGATGTTGTGGTACATAATACTGTTGGAAGCACGGTCCCACTACAAATAGAACACAATACATCTCAGGCACACATATAGGCATACACAAATAGGGAGATATTAGCCAGGTGGCATAGGACTAGAAATTAGCACCTGATAAGGCAGCTCCTGCGAATTCCTCAAAATTGTATTGATTAATGTATATGCTAATCATATTAATTGTATATCTATGTACTGTAAAGTGCTTTAGAGTGGCTTATTCTAGCTAGATAAGGCGCTATATCAAATGTTGTATATTATAATTTTATAATTATTAGTAGTAGTGGTTAGTTTTTTTTTTATCTAACTCGAGAAAGCAGTTCATTGTCAAATTGTGTCAAGTCACAAGGTTTACCAAGGTCAAGATAGTTCATCTTCAAATGATCAATTTTCCCTTTTCTTTTCTTCCGTGTTTACAAGCAAAAGATATCTAAAAAATTGCGAAGTGTCATTGCTATCAATGAAGTTTGGTTTATCAAGTTTATTGAGCCAGCATCCTATTAACAGCCATAAGGTCACCTAAGGATGTGCCCCCATGTGTGTGTTATGTTTGCCAGGGGAGATATGTTGGTGTATTTTGCCTCCTTGCGAAGGAGCAAAGCTAATGTGAACTTAAGAGTGCTGCTTCACTAAAACACCGAACCGAGGGCAATCAGCACTGCATTCTCCCCGGTCACATTATACACTGACAAATGATTATACCCCTGCAACGATACTGGATACTGGAATCACCCTGTCTGGATGTCTGTCGTCCGCAGTAACTTGTCCGGAAAACTTCTCCTTAATTAACGAGTGGATTTCACTGATACTTTGCATGAATGATCAGTATTTAATGTATTTGTGCACCGGCATTTTAATTTAGGATTTCGACCCTTTTTGATAAAATTATGCCCCTTTTTGTGAGATACTTGTCCACGCAACTCCATCTTAACGTACAGGTGGATTTCATTGAATTTTTAGGTCACCTGAGACAAAGTCTCAAGTGACCTATTGCGATCACCTTTTGTCCGTCGTCGTCCGTCGTCCGTCCGTAAACAATTTACATTTTCGACTTCTTCTCCAAAACCACTGAACCAATTTCAATGAAATTTTCCAGGGACCTTCCATGGACAAAGGTCAACAAAAATAGTTGCCGGTTTAGTCCTAAGCCCCCAGGGGCCTGAGGGGCGGGGCCAAAAAGGGTCAAATCGACTAAAATTTCAAAAATCTTCTTCTCCAAAACCCCTGAACCAATTTCAATGAAATTTCGCAGGGACCTTCCATGGACAAAGGTCAACAAAAATAGTTGCCGGTTTAGCCCTAAGCCCCCCGGGCCCTGAGGGGCAGGGCCAAAAAGGGTCAAATTGACTTAAATTTCAAAAATCTTCTTCTCCAAAACCCCTGAACCAATTTCAATGAAATTT
>NW_018405113.1:1633366-1659394 GCF_002113885.1 Mizuhopecten yessoensis
ATTACATGTTAATAACTTGATTGGAATTATAACCTTGAATTGACAGTTTGATACTTTGAAAATTTTGAGCCAGCCCTACCCCCAAGGGCTGTAGGGTGGGGCTCAAAGGAGTCAGTGTGCTAAAATTTCTTCATTTTCCTTGTTAAGAATCAGAGGTGCTAGTTTCAAATCCTTTTTAGTCTGAAATCTGTATGCTAGATATTGAGTAAGGTGGTTTTATTGTTTTTTGTCACTTTGAATAATATTTCTGTTCATGTTAAAAACAAAATCAACTCTCTGTATAAATATATCAGGTGACCGTTAAGGCCCACGGGCCTCTTGTTGCATGAATGATCAGTATCTTGTGTAGTTGTGCACCGGCATTTTAATTTGGGATTTCGACCCTTTTTGATGGAGTTATGCCCCTTTGTGCGAAATACTTGTTACTGGTGGGAGACTGTGTATTGCTTTGCAATGCTTTGACTTAGTAAGCCTTTAGCTTACAGTTCTGGTTTAAATAGCAGCGGGGGTATTAGTTAGCCTTCGACTTACAGTTCTAGTTACAATTTGGATTGTCCTCTTTCAATAAAATCAAAGAAGAAATGCCATTACAACAGATGGGCCGCTCTGAAACAGTTCAAAATAGTATTGCCATGAATGAAGAAGAGTGCTGGCATGAGTGCTGCATGGCTTGTCGGTGGTCCTGCAGATGTATTTGTTGAACTCTCCAATGGGAAGGAGACGGACACTGTCCTGCAGGTGTGTTTGTAAAACTCTCCAATAGGAAGGAGATGGACACTGTCCTGCATGTGTGTGTTTGTAAAACTCTCCAATGGGAAGAAGATGGACACTGTCCTGCATGTGTGTTTGTGGAACTCTCCAATGGGAAGAAGATGGACACTGTCCTGCATGTGTATTTGTAAAACCCTCCAATGGGAAGAAGATGGACACTGTCCTGCATGTGTGTTTGTGGAACTCTCCAATGGGAAGAAGATGGACACTGTCCTGCATGTGTATTTGTGGAACTCTCCAATGGGAAGAAGATGGACACTGTCCTGCATGTGTATTTGTGGAACTCTCCAATGGGAAGAAGATGGACACTGTCCTGCATGTGTGTTTGTGGAACTCTCCAATAGGAAGAAGATGGACACTGTCCTGCATGTGTATTTGTGGAACTCTCCAATAGGATGGGGATGGATAATTACAACTGTGAAATTTCACACCTGAGTTAGCCAGCTGCAGTTACTGGCTATGATTGTAGTCTTGTTTTCTGTCCTACAATTGCAACTATCAGGTAGATCAATAAAGAAGTCGGTGGAACATGATAATTACATCCATATAGTGACCAGACACTGACCTCTGACCATCTCTATGGCAGGCTATTGTCTCCATCTTGAACTTGCATGTGACCATTTCATCCTCCTGTTACAAATTGGGTCCGAATGCATAGGATACGGATGTAGTTATGGTGGTTAATTAGGCAGGAAAGGAGCCACAGATTGGGAATGTTTGGCACTTCAATTTAAAAATGTCCCATTAATGTTGAAAAAAACCCAACTTCTCTAGATGAAATGGTAGAATTAAGGTATCTCTTAAATTAAGTAGAAACGTTGGAGAGTGGCCCATTCTGTGGTGAAGTCTAACCGATCATTGTGACAGGTTTAGATAATTAGTGTAAAACCACAACTGTCACTGAATTAGAGCCCCACATAGGAGATGTAGTATCCCTATAGTAATTGCTCCTTCTGTCTGTCTGTCTGTCCATGTTGCATTTCTGAAGATTATTTCAGAATGCAAAAACCTAATCTTTTCGAAATTTGACATGTTGATACACTGTCATATGACTAGATGTGAAATAGGGGTTTCAAAGTTCCATGAAGGATAGCGTCAGGAACATGGCGGCCCTTGCTGACTGTCAGTGTTTTAGGTTACTAAAAACACCATTAATTGTCGTCATAGTCACCACCGTCATCGTCGTCTTTCTTATGTCATTGTTGTCAAGGTCATCATCATATACCATATTTTATAATGAAACAAGATCTTTACCACAGCCGATCACATTTGAAATAGTACAAAAATTGACAAATTGCTTTGAATTGAGTATTGATAATTCTGTGATTTTGGTGGATGATTCAGATGCTTCTGAGATATGCCCATTACTGATTTAGTAAGGGACTATATGATAAGCCTTTGTGAATGCTGAAGTGCCGAGGGTTATCTTGGTATGATGGTTAATCAATCACAGCTATGGTAACTAGTGCAAAGTACAAATTAAAGTGTGGTTATATAGCTATATAGACATAATGGTGTCGTGATCAGGTATTTTAGTTATACCCAGCTCTGCATTGATCGAGTCACTAATGGCGGGTTTACTGAAGCTTATGATTGACTTAAGGAAAAAATATAATGTTGCAGTTGTTTGATAATCACACATAGGTGTAACGGGCATCACTCCTCCTAGCGTGACAGACTTCTAATAATGTAGGCCAATTACACGTCATTTGTGTAAGATGTATATACAGACTAATGTCAAAATTGCTGTCTGGAAATACATATATACATATGTATGTTTGGTTATAAAAGAAAGTAGATGAACTGTTGTATTACTATGCTCAATAACCAGGATCCATTAACACACATAGACAGGCTAACTTAGACCTGGATTCAAAATATCAGATGTTTGCCATGAACTGACAGACCCGACTCAAACAATGATTTGTTAACGTTAGCTTGTTCAGAACCAAGGACACAAATGATGTATCAATGTTAAATATTTCAAAGAAATAATATTGACATTTCATGCATCTAGAAATACAAAACTTGAAGAATTAAATTTTAAACATTCAATTTGATCAGTATCACCTTGGTTTTCTTAATTTATTCTGAAAACAAAATAAAGATTTGTCACCTATGTGTATAAGAGTTAAAAAGTGGCATACATATACAGGGTCTTACATGAGTTTCCATTTCATATGAGATTTATGAAACGAGTCTAAGAATTTTTCAATTTAGCAAGTGTAGGATCCTTTTTATCACATATTCAAGATTTGTGGCATTTATTCGTGTAGAACGACAATTTTCATGCAACCTTGAAATGTAAAAAGCTGCCATTTTTACTCCTGTGTGTAAGTCTGTGACGTCATGTATTTGTCCTAGGCGTAACATCACAATTAAAACAATTAATTGAAATTTACAACCAATCACAGGGCTGATAGGTCATATTACATAGGTTAATACGCCAACAAATATGACATGGGTATATTCACTGGATAACACAGTACATTATGTGATACAAGTAATTACTTCATTCCTACCTCAAACGAGTCCTATCTTTGTTCTTTGCCCTGATCTGGCTCCTATATGAAATATACTACATACAGGATATGATGGATGTTTGGATCTTTAATTCTCGTATGGAATGTTAACATGTTGTCTTCCTTGTTATTTTAGTGTCTCCTTCATCTAATGAGTAGACCTGTTAACATTTTTTCTATTTCTTAAATTTGTTTTTTATTTTGTACTGTATGGAAGATGTTTTTTCTTCATAAACACGAGAAATTGTTTTTCTTTGTTTTAATATTTAATCTTGTTTCCCTCCAGAATGAATGTGTACCATCATCACAACATACTGCACCAGATACAGGAAATGGAGTTTATTGACTCGCCAGAGTTTGAATCTGGTGTCAGTGGCGATGAGAAGTATCAGGTAAATGTGCATGCTGTATACATCTATATTTATTTATCACATATTATGTACTGTGTTATCCAGTGAATATCAACCCATGTAATATGACCTATCAGCACTATGATTGGTTGTAAGTTTCAATTATTTCAATTGTGACATCACGCCTAAGACAAGTATACATGACATCACAGACCTACGCACTTGAGTCAAAATGGTGGCTTTTTTTTACATTTCAAGGTTGGACAAAAATTGTCATTTTACATGAATAAATGCCACAAATCTTGATTATGTGATAAAAGGGATCTTTCACTCATTTTCATTTCATATGAAATTGATGAAACTCGTCACAAATTTTTCATTTTAGCTTTGCCAGAGGCTCGCTAAATTGGAAAAATTCTGAGACTTGTTTCATGAATATCATATGAAATGGAAACTTGTGTAAGATCCTATATATATGCAAAATATTTTGCAGATTTTTTTTTTTTTTTTAGCATTAAACTGGTTCCTACATAGAGCTACTTTCCAAAAAATCTATAGAGGTTTTCCGACACATGATTAACACCATAGCACTTGTACTAATTAATTGTTGTTTAGATTGATTGGACTACAATGTACCACAATAACATTGTTTAGTTTAGTACTTACGTTTAGCTTTTTCAGTTAATTTTGATTAATCGGTAGATACTTGAATCTTGTATGTGTTCATTAAATATGTGGTTGATTTTCAATTAATGGAACAGCCAACATTCTCCATCGTTATGATCATGAAGTCAAAATTATAAAGTCATCAGGAAAATAAGTAATTATATATTATTGATTTGTGTAGGAATTTATAGAGGCATTATGTAGGGCATACGGAAACTAGTAAAACAGGAATTTGACATTAATTACAAGGCTAATTCTCCATTTTAGGAGGCACGGTTAAGTGTAGTGGTAGGACTGTAGTGGTTGCAGGTTCCACTCACGACACAGCACTGTGTTGTATCTTTGAGCAAGATACTTTACTGCGTTTGTTCCAGTCTACTCAGCTGTAAATGAGTATGCGGTTGGGCAGTGCTAGAATTGTAGAATGCTTGCTGTGAGCGCCGAAATGGCAACAACGGCTGTATAATGCTCCCCAGGGAGTTTGAGAAAGATATTGGCTGGTTGCAATGGCCCTATAACAACGGATAATAATTTATAAACCACTTTGAGACAATCTACAAATTAGGTTGTGATAAAGCGGTATATAAGAACCTCAAATTATTATTATTATTATTTTACACTGGGGCCCTGGCAGGTGAATCAGAAATTTTGTTCAAATGATGTGGTGTCAATATTACCTTGCCCATTTAATGGTTGTACAGTTGACAAAATTGTTTTGTCCTATTTAGAAAAAAATAAAAATGGTGGAGGATGAGTTTTTGAGTTTGACTCTTTAGGATTGGAGGTAAACCATCAAACAGTTTAGAATTTTAAAATGTTTCCAAAGAAAAAATATTAAAAGACATATTCAAATGATGGATACCTATTTATTTTGATTATATTTTGATTGATGTGTACATTTCTCTTTTTCGGTATATTCTCTTATATAGGACTGAATTCTATATTTGCTTTTTGTTTTAGGTGTCTATTTATGCTGTGGCCACCTGCCGTTATATCTTCTGGCCTCGTCAAAGCCTGGAATACCTGCTGATAAAGGAACCGTACCTGGCCAATGTCATCAATGCCATGCTCGGTCGTGACATCACCACCAAACTCTACGCCCTGAATGAAAAGGTATATTTTCAGCACACCATAAAGAGCTCTTGGTTGATTTTCTTTTTCCTTTAAACACATGGTTAGATATTTGGAGTAGGAACAAAAATTATGAACACCTTTCATTTTTCCTTTAACAGTGTAATGATAGAAAGGCATATCTATATTGAGACTTTTTTTGTTAATCTTTAAACAAAAATGTGAAGAAATGTTTCCTATATTTGTTATACAATTTGTATTTAGTTATGATACAGTTTAACTAAATTTTGTTTATTCTTGTAGTTCGAGGCTACACCCTGACATTTTTGTTTTAATGTACTTGCTCTTTTAACCCATCAACCCCTGTAGACCATAATGGACTCATCCAGATGAATTTATGGTAGAGTCTACCCAAGTTACCTAGGGGTGAAAGGGTTAACTCCATGGCAGGAATTTTACATTCCTGTCATTGATTCTAGAAGGAATTCAAAATAACAGAGAAATACAATTATAAGGGGTATATCTACATAATGGAATAGTAGTACATGTACTAGGTTGTGTTTGAAATTGCGTAGATAGGTATTTGACTCTTTTGCATAACAAATGTGTGTGTCTGTCCTTGTCTATAACAGGACACAATGATAACAGCACTTGTCATAACATCAAGGCAATATATATGTTATCTATGCAAGATGCAACATTCCCCAAATCTGTTCAAAGTGAAATATCTATTTTTGAAGTTTTGGTGTTTTTATCTCCATGCAAATGCTATTACATAAATATTGCATGGCATTTTTAGGTCACCTGAGACAAAGTCTCAAGTGACCTATTGCGATCGCCTTTTGTCCGGCGTCGTCCGTCGTGCGTCCGTAAACAATTTACATTTTCGACTTCTTCTCCAAAACCCCTAAACCAATTTCAATGAAATTTTGCAGAAACCTTCCATGGCCAAAGGTCAACTAAAATTGCGAATTATATGGCCCCCAGCCCCCAGGGGCCTGAGGGGCGGGGCCAAAAAGGGCCAAATTGACTAAAATTTCAAAAATCTTCTTCTCAAGACCCAGATATGGTAGAATCAAATACTCTTCATAGATGGAAGGGTCTTAAGGTGCTTTACCAAATTTGTGAATTTCATGACCCTGGGGTCTCACGTTTCCCCCTGGGAAGGGGGTAAACTTTACTATAGTTTACATAGGGAAATTACATTTAAGACTAACATTTGTTTAATTGCCATTGGAAGTAATTCAATTTGGGTTAGCATTATCAGTATTGGATAGCAGTTTGATGGTATGCACATATCAGCCCTGACTGACCCCCTGGGGCTGATAAGTGGGGCCAAAAAGGGTTGAAGTGACTGAAATTTCAAAAATCTTCTTCTCAAGACCCAGATATGGTAGAATCAAATATTCTTCATAGATGGAAGGGTCTTAAGGTGCTTTACCAAGTTTGCTAATTTCATGACCCTGGGATCTCAGGTTTTCCCCTGGGGAGGGGGTAAACTTTACTATAGTTTACAGAGGGAAATCACATTTTAGACTAACATTTGTTTAATTGCCATTGGAAGTAATTCAATTTGAGTTAGCATTATCAGTATTGGATAGCAGTTTGATGGTATGCACATATCAGCCCGGACTGACCTCCCGGGGCTGATGGGTGGGGCCAAAAAGGGTTGAATTGACTGAAATTTCAAAAATCTTCTTCTCAAGACCCAGATATGGTAGAATCAAATACTCTTCATAGATGGAACGGTCTTAAGGTGCTTTACCAAAATTGTGAATTTCATGACCCTTGGGTCTCGCGTTTCCCCCTGGGGAAGGAGGTGGGGGGGCAAAATTTGTTATGGTTTATAATGGCAAATGATACTTTGAATATTACATGTTGATAACTTGATTGGAATTATAACCCTAAGTTGACAGTTTGATACTTTGTAAATTTTGAGCCATCCCTACCCCCAAGGGCTGTAGGGTGGGGCCCAATGGAGTCTGTGTGCTAAAACAAAATTTCTTCAATTTCCTTGTTTAGAATCAGAGGTGCTAATTTTAAATACTTTTCAGTCTTAAATTTGCATGCTAGATATTGAATTAGGTGGTTTTATTGTTTTTTGTCACTTTGAATAATATTTCTGTTCATGTTAAAAACAAAAATCAACTCTCTGTGTAAACATATCAGGTGACCGTTAAGGCCCATGGACCTCTTCTTTAGTATGACGTTCAACCATTCATAATGTATTAATATTGGTAATAAAGAGAAAATTAGATCCCAGGAAAATACCAGATGTAAGCAATGTTGGTCACTGACATTCTTCTAGACATATTAAACATAGCCGACACTGGAATAAGAGGTAAAACCCTGTGGTTTAAAGTCTGGTTACCTTACCTTAATAAAGTTTTAAAATATTATTTTTGAGAAAGAATAAAATTTAACAAATATTTAACAGGTTCTTTTTCAATTTCTTCTCCATTGACAAACATTTCCAATCCCTTAACATGCATTTTTTATTCTGAATTGAATATCTTTTAAAACTTGAAAAGTTTGCACTTATTTGTAGTCAAGATGACATTTGTTGGACAACTCATCTTCACTCGCAACGGGTAATTACGATCTGGTACGATCAGGTCTACTGAAGAGAAATTAAGGTAGACTGGATCCTACTGGATCGTAACCCTTGGCTAGCGAAGATGTGGACAACTAGCTATAGGCCCAGATCAATACTACAGCATACCTGTACAGGTAGCCGAGTCTTTTCTTTGCTGTCATCAGTATCCTGTTTGTGTCCTATATATGTCTGACATAAAAAGAACGATGACCAGGTGTACTTGGTGAAAACATACATTTATGTAGCTAGTCGTAAAGCCGAGGAATGAAATTACGCCACTTGGTTGCCTGGCTTTTGCAATAAACTGTCGGGAAATGTCGTTGTGTACTGAACTCGGAACGCTAATAGCGTGTGACATAATTAGCTTGATATCAATTTCAAAATTGACCCCATATGCAATTTCCTTCACAACATGCCTGATCATTTCATAAGAACCTGTAATATGATGTTTCAGTAAAAATGTCATGTTATGCTTATAATGGTTTTCATTTAGACTAATTTCTGTTGGTGAATTGTTTTGTGCAATTGAGATGATCAATATTTCAGCATCACTGATCTTATATTGTGGCAAAGAGGAATATTAAATCTTTGATGAATTTGCAAAGCAGGTGTAATTTTTTGTTTTGTATAAAAAACTTTTGATATTTATTTTTTCCAGAAATTTTATTGAAGTTTTTGGAATCTCATGATCATTACTTAAGTTGTAAGCTTCATACCTGAAAAGATCACAGGATCAATTATTATTAAAAACATTTTAAATATAAAAAAGTAAATTACAGTTGTGGGACCGCACAACGCACCAAAAATAGCGTGCGCACACCGTGCATACATCGTTCACACACCGTCCGCACATCGTCCACATATGGTGCGCACAACTGTGCGATTTAGCAATCGTTCGCCCCGTTGTGCGCTTCTCTCCGCACAACTGTGCGATTTGGTATCATTTGTAGATCAAAATTACGGAATGACAAATATACGGAAGGCTTGTATCCGATAATGTACACTGTGTATNGGAATCAGAGTTAAAATTAAGATACAGTATCTATTTTTTAAAGTTTGCTTTGTTGAAATCATTCATCATTGAAAATATCGCTGATTGTAAAATGTTTAAAAAAAATTAAACACCACAATATAAAATTGAAATACAATGTATCTTATATCAAACTTTACACAGATGAATTATAAGTCTAATAAAATATATCAAAGTGAGAAACCTGTCTTATCTGACCCTGAGTTTTCTGAAATCCTATAAAATTAAACATGATGTAATGCATATCTGATAGTACCAAACAAAACCTGTGAATTTGGACCTACTGTGCAATCTGAATTATATATTGTTTCCTGCAGGGTGTCAGATTAGACAGTTTTCAATGCAAAAAAACTGTATCATGAAATTTCATAAAAAAATAAATAATAAAAAGGCACAACATGCAAATTCCAAATAAAATAAAAAGCAAAAAAGCACTTTTTGAAAAACTGCACTTTAAAATAATTGAGTTAACTTATTTTTTTTCTTATATATCAGTGATTGAACTTAAACACTGTAATGTTTAAATGCCATTCTAAATAAAACATTCTGTTAAAAATTGTGATCAAGGATGCAAATAATGGCTGTTATATGATAGGATGTGCCATGTTATAATTGAATTAAATCCATCAACAGGGATATATACTGAAGATATTTTCAGAGATTATTTGTCTTAAATTGAGTTATCGTGTTTGATGTTCCATTCCAGTAGTCTGATATAGAAAACTCTCGATAACACTCTCCCAATCTGTGTTGAATTATCATGTCAAATAACTATTCAGTTCAGTATTTGAATTTCATGTTAACAAAATATGGTTATCTCGGTTTAATGATTAAAATTGCCTCTTTTAGATTCCAAGTTTATCATTCACAGTACAAGTTTCCTTGCATGTATTGAGGTCGTAATTTGATTTGACAGGATGACTCGAGATCGGCTTATATCGGCTTTTCAAATATTGTTATATACATTGAAATAAATTGTGTTTAGATCAATACATCAGTATCTACCACGACTAATAAAAAAGAACACTTTTCATTCAACCTGGAGAAAGTTTTTTTGATGATTTTTGGTTTCTTTATTTTCAAACCTCTCGTGACATTTTCAACATTTGTATCAAGTATTTGACATTTTTTTTGAATAATTAATGAACCTGACTAGTTTCAAGATATAGAGCTGACAGGAATGGTTTTATTTTGTCGGTTTGTGATACTGCATGATCCTAGACATGCACAGACAATTCTCTGTAGAACACTTATATAGCAGATTGTCAATAGCATTAACATAAATGTCTTTTAAATCTACCTTCCCAATATCTATGTCACGTACCCTGTTAAAATACTAGCCGCTTCCTGCACCGACTTGGCTAGGGGGAATTTCTCTTTAGCTCATTCAGTAGAGCGTAAGACTAGTAAGCTAGAGGTCCCGGGTTTGACTCCTAGCGGTGGCATTGAAAAAATAATGACCTCTGTTACATTGGCGCCCACGTAGGGACCCGGGAGATTTGACAGAAGTACTCGGCGATACTTGCAAAGGAATCGCTTTGACCCTGGGAAACTCGGGACAAGTTCTTTCCTGGAGGGGGAGTATGTCACCCTGGTAAAATACTAGCCAATTCCTACCGACTCGGCTAGGGAGAATTTCTCTTTATAGCTCATTCGCTAGAGCATAAGACTAGTAAGCCAGCTAGAGGTCCCGGGTTCGACTCCTGGCGGAGGCATTGGAAAAATAATGACCTCCGTTACATTTGTGTTCTCATTGAAACTTTTTTGTTGTTTTATGCAAGTTATATTTCATCACTGTATTCTTTGTCAAAAATAATAAAAGAAAATTAAATATGCATCTCATTTTGTTTTTTCGAAGCTGTTACATTTTGTATTTATGAAATCTGTTTAAAAAAATAATTTCATGCCCATGGATTGGTCAAAAGTTGTGTCTATCTGGTATCATGGTAAAAGAATGTTGGTTGTTTTTGAAGGTTAATCTGTAATAAATGCTTAAATTTTGATAGAATTTTAGGTATTGATATTGATGAAAGAAAACTTTCAAACATTCATTTTGCAAGTTTTTTTTCTGTATTCAGATTTATTGATCAGGAAAAAATATTAGTTTCATGGAAAATGAATAATATTTAGAATCGCATGGAAACAAGTTTAATAAAAAAAAGTTTACAAACAGACCTTTGAATACATAACACCACCATCATTGCTTTAATGTGTTCACATGAAGGAAATATATTTTGGGATCTATTTCTTTTAAATCAAAACATGTATCTGCATGTCTTCAGGTGACGTCCCCCAAGGGAGCAAGGATGGATATTCGCCTACCTACTGTATCGTCCACTATCAAAGCTAAACCAGATCTCCGGAAAACAGTGGTCGGAATGATTGAGGATCTGTCTCAGAACGAGGCTAGACATAACGGCAGCAGGTCTCCAGGCAATACAAAGGATGTTGCCGAAATCAACAATCTGACGCGGCCGAATATAGAAGAGGAAGAAGAAGAAGACCCGTATTTAGACGGTATGTGGAGTGTTGATGAATTAGGTACCGTATTCAGTCTAATAAACCTTCACCAATGTATTTACGTCTGACTTTTCGTTGACTTGACAAATGCTTCATAATCTCTCTATCTATATAAAAGCTATAGTAAGATCAATTTGGTGTAACAATCTGATTAGACCGAGTCTTTCCGATTGAGAATGATGTTTATTATATTGATTACGGTACTTTGTAAAAGATCACTTTTGTTTTGTTTGAGCATGTAAAAGATTTATTTTTGTTCATTTAAATGAAGAACTATATCAAGGTAAGTGCATGCAGGCAAAACTCCTTTGAACTAGAAAAGTTTACCGGAACAAGACATTTCGCCACATGTCCACTTGATATACATTGAATTCAAATTGGGAAATAGAGGAGGCGGTGATGGTTGTAATGCTTCAACTGGTTTTTGTTTGATGTTTGATTTATTATTTATAAGTTTTATACAATTTAAATGGGTTCCAGCCGCATGGTTTTCATACTTTCAATCATTTTTAACCCAGTTCACCGCTGTTGACCATAATGGACTCATACAGATAAATGCATGGTAGAGTCTACTAAAGTTACATAGGGGTGAAAGGGTTAACCTATATTTGTTTCAGACTCCATTAGACACATGAGGCAATCACAATATCAGGACATTTAGGTATTGTTGTATTATAATAAGTTTTAGTTGTTCATTATTTCATAAATTTCTCACACAAGCTTATAGAGTTAATTGGTGAAACTCTATGATCACAGTAGAATGTTGTATCTCAATACTGTGTTTAGTCTTTCGTGAAATAAAGACATTCCTCTGTTGTTATGTCAAGCACCGGTTTAAACTTTAGGTGCCTGGAACAAGGAGTCCTGATATTGGTACAATGTTGTGTGTTTTGTTACAATTTTGGATCTTAAATAGTTTTGGAGAAATTTTTCCCTTGTAATATCTTACAAAAAACTTCAAAAGGTGAAGAAAAAATTTCTCTGGTCAGGTAATGGTATCCGGGTCGATAAGTTTTTTGGAACTTTGCTGGGAGTACGGATACCAAGGTCAAGTAAAGGTATCCGGGTTGATAAGTTTTTGGGAACTTTGCTGTGAGTACAGATACCAAGGTCAAGAAAAGGTATCCAGGTTGATAAGTTTTTGGGAACTTTGCTGTGAGTACGGATACCAAGGTCAAGTAAAGGTATCCGGGTTGAAAAGTTTTTGGGAACTTTGCTGTGAGTACAGATACAAAGGTCAAGAAAAGGTATCCAGGTTGATAAGTTTTTGGGAACTTTGCTGTGAGTACGGACGGATACCAAGGTCAAGTTAAGGTATCCGGGTTGATAAGTTTTTGGGAACTTTGCTGTGAGTACAGATACAAAGGTCAAGAAAAGCTATCCGGGTTGATAAGTTTTTGGGAACTTTGCTGTGAGTACGGATACCAAGGTCAGGTAAAGGTATCAGGGTTGATACGTTTTTGGGTATTTCGCTGTGAGTACGAATACCAAGGTCAAGTAAAGGTAACTGGGTTGATAAGTTTTTGGGTACTTCGCTGTGAGAACGAATACCAAGAGGTATGCTAAGTGGTTAAAGAGGAATTAAATACCAAATAAAACCCTTAAAAAAACCTTTCATTTACCTGATGTTATTCACTCGTCATTTAAAGGAGATGTGTTTGGAGGATGTCCATACTTCGATTGTATTCATTACTTTTGATTTTAATGCGTTTGAGTATGGCGACTGTGTGGAAAGATTATGAAAATCAAACCATGCTCAAAGATGGCCTGACCTGCGTTCTAAACAGACAATATGAGTTTTTTTCCAGTTTTATGGTGCCAAAACAACACGAAATACAACACATTTATTTTATTCGGTGCCACAATATTCACTCTGTCATGTTCTTAATCCACTTGAGATCCTAGAAATGACTGGCCTCGACTGAGACTTTATCCCAGAGTTGTTAGAGGCTGTATAATGATAGGGGAATCTGGGGCAATAATGCAATTTCAGACTTTTATTTTTTATAAAACTGGTTATATCAAATGTCAGGGATGTTTGTGCATGGAGCTGGCGGAAAAGGGATTCTGTTTATAAGTTTTGTTTTTATGGAATTTGTATCAAAATGCTGAATGAAAGAATCAAAACATTCTGTTTAGAAAAGGCAAACAACCAATACTGCCCTCAGCTAAAGTTTGGTTTTTAGTTTAGAGATCTCAGAGACCAAGTTTGATCTGTCGTCTTAAGCCGTAAAATAATAGCATCACCCTGATATTGCTTAAATTCAGGCAGCCATTTTATAATGGAAGACATGAATTTTTCTCTTTATTATTTTTCTTTTTTGTTCTTTTTTGTTCTTGAATGTGTGAATTAAATGCTTAGCATGAATTTACTAAAGTCTCCAGTAGGAGAACAAATTCACAACTTGTGGGCAGTATAACCCCAGGTTGATAATTCAGCTGTGTGAAAATTCTACAGTTTACTGTATATGCTGAGGTAATTACACTTGTTATATATAATGGCTATGGTCTATACTGAACTCTGGACCTTATTTGATGTGTCGCCCACAAGTCAATGAACCTTCCATTGAGACCTGTTCTTGGGTAAAGGAAGTGGTTAGGTGTTGTAGATGACCAGACGACCTCAATCCCTCACATTAGTCAGTAGCTTCATAGCACAAGGGCGTTTTTTGGTATATTCATCACCTTTCTGGTAATTTTTATTAATTAGATCATGTCTGAAAACAGTATCCAAATTTGTTCTTCAAACTTACAACAACTTAAGTCAATCTTTTTAAAGGAGTCCTTTTTAGGAGTTTAATAGCTTTCTGATATCAAGAAACATCCATGCTGTTGTCATGGAAACTGACCGAAAACATGTAGATTTCTGGAGCATATCTCAAAAAAAACAAAAACTCACAATACATGCAGGTTTAATTTTCAAACTTGACACATGATTCAATCAAACTGTAGAGGGATGGATGGTTTGTGGTAGTTTTTCATTTTAGATTTCAAGAACTTTGGAATTATCACAGATTCTATAACACTCAGAAATATACTTTTTTTGTGCATATTGGCAATTCCATGGCAATCTAAAAAAATCTTTCTCAAAATTGCTATATAAATCAACCTCAACACAAAGGAACGTTTTTGCTGTTCAAACTTTTTCGAATTAGTTCTTTTTTCGGGTAATCTTCAATTTTTTAAAACAAGCTCATGTTTATCCAAAATCTAGATGTTTTCACTTTTAGGAGGTAGTGGAGTTCAAGGATATTTATGACAACATTTTTTTTATAAATTCCTTCCAGTTTGATTCAGTATGTGAAAACGAATATGAGAAGTAAAATTAAACTAGAACATTTGTTGATGATTTTCGACTGCATTGGTTTTAGTGATGAATTAGAAATTTGTTATCTTAGTTTTAGTAATGGATGAGAAATTTGTCATCTTGTTTGATGTGTCAATAAGATATTATTAAAGACTAAACATAGATGAACCAATGACAACTAAGCCTCAAGCTTATTTTATATATATAGGATGTGTTATCGCTGATCGGCCATAATTTTATATATATAGGATGTGTTAATTCTGATCGGCCATTATTCAAACAAACTCTATGCTCAACATTTTTTCATCACAGTGTTCCTAAATTCAGGAGCTCAAAGTTGGAGCATATTCTTGATTCTAGCTGAGACACCAATCTTCAATAGATTTACTTCCCATCCTGATGCTTACCCATATTTGTCCTGCTAGGTGGACTGGAACAATCAAGTCGACATGTTTTAGGTTTAAAAAATTCAGGGGCTTGATCATTAAGAAACTAAGAGCTGGTGCGTGAGCATACCCTTGATTCTAGCTGAGACACCCAATCTTAAATAGATTTACTTCCCATCCTGATGCTTACCTGTATTTGTACAGCTAGGTGGACTGGAGCAATCAAGTCAAAGTGTTTTAGAATAAACATAATATAATGGGACATAATGTTTAAATCTCAGTAACGGAACATTCTGCCAAAGTGGGCAAAGCTTAACTGCACATTCAATATTCAATATACCCTGTGCAAAATTTCTTACAACATTCACCTGTTGTGTTACCTGTCATACAACATTCACCTGCTGTGTTACCTGTCATACAACATTCACCTGTTGTGTTACCTGTCATACAACATTCACCTGTTGTGTTACCTGCCATACAACATTCCCCTGTTGTGTTACCTGTCATTCAACATTCACCTGTTGTGTTACCTGTCATACAACATTCCCCTGTTGTGTTACCTGTCATACAACATTCCCCTGTTGTGTTACCTGCCATACAACATTCACCTGTTGTGTTACCTACCATACAACATTCAACTGTTGTGTTACCTGTCATACAACATTCACCTGTTGTGTTACCTGCCATACAACATTCACCTGTTGTGTTACCTGCCATACAACATTCACCTGTTGTGGTACCTGCCATACAACATTCACCTGTTGTGTTACCTGTCATACAACATTCACCTGTTGTGTTACCTGTCATAGAAGACTTTTCCTGAAGTCTCACTATGTCTCCACAGTCTATCCACAAGTGTCATTATATTTCATTATGAGTATTGTTATGGAACTCAGCAGCCTGTACTGACTATAGCTAGCTGTAACTTGTATGGGGTTCTTTGAATGGTCAGCTTCAGTATTGGATAAAGAAGTGCTAAATGTACAATTTATTACCACAGTTAATCCTTTCATCACTGTAGACCATAATGGACTCATCCAGATCAATATATGGTAGAGTCTACTAAAGTTACTAAGGAGTGAAAGGGATTATGACAAATGATCATGCAGTATCTTATTAACATCACAGATATAACCGTCTACAATATCGTCTGTAAAATAAGTTTAACCTATGCGTCTCTCCAAATCCTTGAAACAAACATGTACACAGGAAACGGAGATATACATGTTCCTTGGCCTAACAGATTGTATCAATCATTACAGGTGCATTACGTAAGTGGTCTTGCCTCAAATAAAATTCAACTTTTGATATTGTCATTATAGCGTGAATCTGTGCTGTGTTACATTAGAGATGGATTGTAGATAATAGCTAGATATATGAATGGTTCTGTTTCCTGTGGAATATGGATGAAGATTATAAGTGCTCTCATGTGTTTGCTGTAGGAGATTGCTCTATAATTTATGGGGATTTAGAGGGTTTATTATATAGGACTGTGGTGTTCTGGGTAATGTGAAACTACGGGAATGAAAAAATGTTTGACGTGTGCACTTTTTGTCAAAGATGTTTTGTTTGAGATAGGTTATGAAATGTTGAGGCAGTGTTTGTTGTTTCGATACATGTATCGGCTTGCATATAGCTGCGTATGAATATATGTATTAGGGCTGCAACGATATATTCACATGACAGCATCATACATGTATCAAGATACTGTGGTCACAATATGATACATATCATGATGAATATAGAGTAATAGTAGTAGAAGCAAAGAAATAAGATACGTTGCAATTTTTTAATGGCAATATTTCAATTGGAAATAGACATGGTCTAAAATGGGTCTGAATTTAAGGTTTCATGCAATGCACGTCTTTTGATGTGCATGCCGAGATGGAGCTGTCGCTAAATTCAGAAACGACATAATGTAAAAATATCGTAGGTGTATTGGAGCCTCCCAAAACATATTGTGTATCGTACCTTATTCAAAATATCACGATATATAATGTCTCACACTATATTGTTGCACCCTAATATATATATGTATATGTCTGGGTGTACACTGGGACTTTAAAACCTGGAATATCAAGAACAGCGTTGATCCCCCGAGAGTATTACATACCAGAAAATTTCCCCTATAGTTTTAATATTGCCTTTTTGCCTTCTGCAAGTCCCTGCAGGTAGGGTGTAAGAATTGTACCTACTGCCCCCATTCTCTTCTTTCTAAACAACTTTCTTCTTCCTAATGTATCCATTGACAATGCCTAACTTTTGGCCTTTAATTGAGCATTCGGCCCTGTGAGGAAGGCTTTGGGTTCTGTCCCCTCAGCCTTTGAGACATACCAGAGTTTATAAAAATGGTAGTTTCTACCTTAACGCTCAGCAGTTTAGGAGTGGAACGACTGGTTCGCCTGTTGTCAGTATAATGTGACCGGGTGGGGTGTCCTGCTGGGTGTCTTTGGCAGTATCTTTCAGTGAGGTAGCACTATAAAGTCGGCATCAGTTCCGCACTGTCACAAGGAGACAAACACGAACATACCACAGCCTCCCAAAATACACACACATACACTACACGCATGCATCTTGCACACAGCTAGGGGAGTGCATGTGGCACGAATCTGTCTTGATCGTGCAAGGAATTTGTATCACATCATACACCAGTACGACTTAATTGTAATTCAAGTAATTTAATTAATGTTCATTTCATGTTTAATTACAAAGATACACAGAAGATCAACCATTGTTTTGCACACTTCTTAATTATAGGCATCATATAACGGTCTCTACTTCTATTAGGCTTGGCAAAATCAGAGATGTAATATGTACGTCTCTGGCAAAATGTGTAATAAAACATACAGTATAACTAATCAAACATGAAAGAGTAACAAGAGAATGTTCATGTAGTTATGTAAACGTCCTATCTCTTGCGATGAAACTGTAGCCCTCGTCGAAATTCCCTTCAGTGCAGATTTTTTTGTTCCGTCATAGAAGTCGTATACAGCGCCAAGTAAACTTCCCCCTGTTGATAGGGCGTTAAACAATACTAAACCAAAACCAAACCAGCCCTCTGCAACAAAGGCAAATTTATGACAGCGAATATAAGTACACAGTATGTATTACCCTGTATAGTAATTGCAGGTAAAGAGTGAATTGCACTGGCCAAACAGTATTACCGATGTAGGGTAATAATTGACTGAGTGCAAGTTTCCAGTTTCAGTATATCTCTCAATGTTAAACCTTTCACCCCTATGTAACTTTAATAAACTCTACCATGCATTGATCTGGATAAGTCCATTAGGGTTAACTCAGGGACTAATGGCCAATACCAACGATGATCCAAATGTTTTTCAGTAGCTATTGAGAAATGATGTTAGAAAGAATGATATCATTGAAGTTCTGAAATCAAAGAATGGTTTACTGGCAGACTTTTAATGTAGCGTACTTTTAGAGTAATCTAATGTGTTGTAAATTATTCTCCCAGATCAGTGTTTTATGTTCTGATGACATCAGCCTCTCCTTTTCAGAAAGATAATACAAAAACGGATAAGTTTTTGTGACGATTTGGAGACATATTACATCACTTTTATAGACCTACACAGCGTAAATTTGTTTTCAATCCATGTAAAACTAATATTTTGATGGGTTTTCAGTGATCGGTATTGGGATTAACTTTCACACAGCTGAGAGACAAATGTCTATACCACTCAATACAGCGGAAAATCGGTTGTTTCACTTGTCTGGGTCTGTTTGTTTAAAGCTTTTCAAGCTTTAAAAGTCCAAGCAAAAAATTAAAACAGATTTAAAAATAAAACACTTTTGAAACTTATAAATGATTGTGTGTTTTTAACCATGGTATATGTAAGGATAGTAAACACAAACCTTAACAGGTTTCATTTTTGTTTCTTTTTTTTTATTACCTTTTCACGTTTTGAGATAAGCCTATTAAAAAAAACCCACCATAAATTGCTAAGAAGCTAACCAGGCTTTACAAAGGTCCAGATGGTATTTCAGCATCAAGTGTTTTTTAATCTACAAGCGTGTAGCTCTGCCTGATTAAGCATGTTTGCTACATTTACGTGGATTTGTTGTGTGTATAGCTGTCATTTAATCACCTGATCGTAGAAGAGGCTCGTAGCAGCCGTCACCCACTTGTCTCAGACGTCAACCACAGATGGCCATGGTTTATGCAGCAGGGTTGCCAACCTCTTAGGAGTCCAGTGTGGGCGATCTCCCTCCACTGGGTTTTACAATGTGTGAGACTTTTGACGGCGTCGCGGCGTAACGTCGTTTTGGGTGTTAAGATAACATTTACAAATGTATCGAACAAATCCTGGCTTTCTCTGACTACTATAACATCTGCATTGTTGATATTTTCACTTCAAGATCTTTGTAGGAAAATAAAACAAAACATTTTTTGCAGATATATAAAAGATTTTTATTTATCACACAAAAAAAACTGACATCAGAAATGCAACACATCATATAATCAAAGGCCTTTCTTGTAACGATTCCACCCTTGGCTAGAACAGGTACCAGTCTTTTTTTCTGTATTTCCATGACCTGTTAAAAAAATAACAGTTCATATCAAAAGTAAGAACTTTACCATAGTAACATGAAAAAGTTCATAACATGAAAGATAAAAAAAAATATGATAATTTGACAGTGGAAAAATATTTTACAATTACTTCTGGCTACTATCCTAAGCAACAAATAACAGTTAGACCCTTAGCATTTATACCACGTTTGCAATCCGATTTGTTGCATGATTATGTATTTGACTACCTACGTACTATGTCTATCCAACATGCCAAAGCACTTCCCGAAACTCGTTATTTTTTCATCACATCAGATTAAAAATTGTTTATTACTACAAGTCTCAGGTGTGTTAAATCATATACGCCCCTTTACTGCAAAAAATAACTTCGAACTTTTCATCATCCATTAGCTACTGTCTGTTCGTGATTCAATAATCGTTTTCTCTTAATATTTGTGAAAGCCCGACCTGAAAACAATCTTTCCTAATACACGACGATATTATTAGTAAAACTTTCTTTTTCTGTGCGATAGGTATTCAATATTAAGTTTACGAGTGAAAACAACTTGATTGATTGATTGACAGGTTTTACGTCCGCTTCACTACCGAGGAGTTCGGTTATCCAGCAGACGATTGTGAAAACAACTCACCTTATGATATATTTACATTCGTTCCCACCGGATGTAAAGCGACACCTCGCGTCAGCTCACTTCCAAAGCACAACGTTGCAATAAGAGTTATTCCCCTTTGTACGACCCAAGCTAAAAATTGCCGATTTATGGCTTCGCATGGGATAGAGGGAGAATATTTTCGAATGCGTGAGATTTATGGCTCAAGTGGCGTGAGACATGATTATGCGTGAGTAAGGTCGTCTCTGCGTGACGAATGCGTGAGATTTTGTCTCACGCCGTGAGAGTTGGCAACCTAGATGCAGCATCATGTCAATCCTGTTTGTCCGGCTTTTCATCTCGTAGCAGCTTCTTATAATTACACATCATTGGAATGCTTGCCGTCTTTCCTCCTTGATACTATGTAATATAATAAGGAGGCACAGTAGTCTAGTGGTAGGACGCCGGGCTCGTGACCGAAGGGGTGCAGGTTCAAGTCACGGCACGGCACTGTGTTGTATCCTAGAGCAAGATACTTTACTCTGCTTTTTCCAGTCTACTCAGCTGTAAATGAGTACATGGTTGGGCAGTGCTTGAATTGTTGAATGCTAGCTGTTAGCACCGAAATGGCAGCTCCGGCTGTAATTATGCTCCCCAGGGAGTTGAGAAAGGTATTGGCTGGTTGTAAAGGCCCAACAACCACGGATAATAATTTGTGAACCGCTTTGAGACGACCTGTGAACTAGGATGTGATAAGCGGTATTTAAGAACCTCAAATTATTATTATTATTATTAATATGAACACCTTGCATTGTTTTGAGACGTCATCAAAACCATTGTCTCTTTTCCTGTCTCTACTGTAATATATTTACCACTGTATGTAAACACCATTATATAACCCTACCATAATCAAATGGCATTAGAATGCCATGGACCAATTGTAAATTGACACCATCAATATGTTGAAATCGTAATGGTCACAATGATTACCTCTAACCCTTCCTGAAAGATGGCATCTAAAGCATTAAACTGCTTTTAGTTGGCATTCATATTCAATATTAACTCATTCACCCCTGAAGACACATTTGAACTCTTCCAATTCAGAGGATGGAATAGTTCATTATGAAAGTTCAGGAGTGAATGATGAGTTAATACAACATAAAAATTACGAATTCATCATGAAGTAGTTCATACTATTCAATGTACTTCTAGAAAAAATTTGACCAATCATTGAAGTTGATGCCCCTATTTCTACCTTTATGTACATGTACTGATGTATAAGTTCAAAATGTTCAACAAATTGTCAGAATTGATGCCTCTCTTCTGTCCTATCTGTAAAATGACATTGATTACTTCCATAATATTTGTCATCTTCGACCTCTAACAGTTTCAATGGTATGTTCTCAATCCAGACTGTACTCAGTAAGCACTATACAAGTGAAAAGTATCTAAATTGGTGCAGAAAAGTTAAATTGGAGCTCACCTTCCTGCATAAAAACATAGTTGCTATGTTCTTTGTCCGGAGATAGTGTTTTAAACTTTTACCAGCAAGCTTTTTATAAATCTCTGAGGACAGAAAGGTTAGAAAAGATTTAAACATCTGGTGTCGGAACTAAACTGCGTAAATCTGATCATATGCCTTATTTAGATTTCCTACTCTTGCTTACAAATGGAATTTCCTACACAAAGGCGGAGGAGACTGTTGAAATGTCAGCATTGTTTTGTAAATATAATTGACATCATCATTCATCTATCAGAAATGGCCTTAGTTTATAGCCCTTGGGAGGCAGGGTTTGGCGGCAAGGCTTTGATACCATCAGTTGACTGTGTTTCTCCGTGGTAATACCTCGACAGGGAGGGTGGTGGAGGACGATCACCCTTTAATTGATGTCTCACCGATTTATCCTTTTATACCCTTTATTTGGGCATGTTCTGTCTCCAAGGTGAATCCAGGCTGGAACTTCGAAACTTCCAATTTTAGATTGTAATGTCAATTCTGTTGAAATAAACAAATGCTTTCACAAATTTATAAAAGTTTTTCATTTGGGACCTGTATTTCCTCCCACTTATAATACATCCACACCAACCCGTCCGTATGCCAACAACTTCCTGCTTACAATAAGCCTATATCCCAGCTTTTGCAGAAGAGAGAAATGTGCTATTGTACTATGCTTCTTGTTCCTCTGTCGACTCTTAGGAAATCTTCTGTCGACTCTCAGGAAATCTTCTTTAGACTCTAAGGAAATCTTCTGTCGACTCTCAGGAAATCTTTTTTAGACTCTAAGGAAATCCTCTGTCGACTCTCAGGAAATCTTCTTTAGACTCTAAGGAAATCTTCTGTCGACTCTCAGGAAATCTTCTTTAGACTCTAAGGAAATCTTCTGTCGACTCTAAGGAAAGACTAGGCCAGACAAAATATTCCTGTCGTATAAGGTGCACCTCAAATTGTCCAATATCTTTCCTACCCTAGCACTTTCATTTCTGAACTCTAAAAAGTGACCTCTCTTGTGTGATGATGAAGTGTTGCATTTCTGATGTCATGTCATTTTTCGAATGATTGAGATTTAAAGCTCACGTGATGTGAGACACGTTTCAGAATGAGATTTTGTCTCGCGCCAAGAGACTAGGCAACCATGTCTACCAATGACTGTATACAAAGAAAAAGAAATCTGCTATAAAGAGTGACACCCCCCCTCCCCCACACACACAAAAAGGCAAAAGGACAGCACAATTCTTTGACATAATTTGTCAGACATATTTTTTGTCGGCTGTTATTTTTGACTCGTAAAGAAAACTGACATATATATATATGAAATTATTGGGTCATATAACGTAAAGTTAGGTTATATTTTAAAGTGGTGTGGTATCAATAACGACTTTTTATGTTGTCCTGATAATAACAAGTATACATGTTCAATAATTAGCTTTGATAACTGTAACTATATTGGCGAATAGATAACATTTCGTTTACTATTGAAACATGTCCATAACATAGGCAGATAGACAAATCATTAACATCGGAGGTGAAGGGATAAATCTGCTACATATCCACAGGGGAGCATTTCATTTCTGACATACTTCTCATAAAAATGTCTCTTTGAAATGACTAATGTTAAATGTATAACAATTACCCACGGGAGTTTTGAGTATCGTTGCGCACATGCTTGCATGAACAATTCACATCACCTATAAATACAGCTGATAGGAGCTGTTTGTGACATGCATGTATGCACTTAATTGTACACAGAATTTCTGTAACCCTGACATGTATATATTATTTTTGAATCGCTGTAAAGTCATTTTTCCCTTTTTTTTATTGTATCGTATTGTAACTGTATATTTGAAAACATTACTCACTTAAAGCCTCAGTGGGCCGAATCTAGTAAAGTCAGCTGTCAAAAATCATAGAGACATTTCACCCAATTGCACTCGAATACTGCAGGCAGTCAGGGGGAGGGGGGGGGGGGGTAACTTGTTAAAACCCATTCCTCCCCTTATTGAGTGCAATTGGGCGAAATGTCTACGATTTTTGACAGCTCACTTTACTTGATTCAGTCCACTGAGGTTTAGTGGGTTCGTTTTTCAGTGGTATAGAGTCGAGACATCGATCATTTGTATATTTGAGTTTTACTGTTTGCTGATGTTTAGTAAAGGGAACACTTTACCAATTCAATAATAAACATCGATGTTTCCGTGCTGGGTCACCATAATCATAAATAGCTGGATGAACATGGCCAGGCATTCTGATTGTCAAATCTGATGTCTGATTATAACGTTTTAAATGGGAGAATTTAGATGTATATCCTAGATGATATTCCGATACAACTGAAATGATTACCTAGCCTTTGGCCATATGATGTTCGATAGTTTAAAATTTCAGTCCAAGTTATACAGCTAAATCAATGATGCCACCTGTTTGTTAAAATTCGGTTTTGAACATGTCTGTTTTGTGATTTGACTTTCAGATTCCGTTGAAGAAAATGAGAAGACGGAATTACTGAATGGACATGTCCGCCCTCCGCTGTTTGGAGGGCCAAGTCTGTCAACCTGTAGCGAAACACCGTCAGGGTCTCACGGATCTGTCAACTCGGGACTTCATTTTAACATCTGAGCACAATCGAGTCGAAACAAGAATCCTAAAAATCTGAATGGTGGCATTTGACATTGTGTGTTTTGAACTTGCTCTTCAAATGAATGGGACAGCATTGGACATTCTGATGCCGAAGTAGATTTGATGGGGAATAAAGAATGTTTTATTTAACTTTAGCTGAATCATTGTAAAGCTTTTATGGTTGATTTCTTTTTCAGGGATCTGTCAGTATATCAAATTGATTTCGCTGTGCAGAATATTATGTACAGTTAGTGTTGTGTAACAATCAGAATCCATTTCCAGATTGTCTTTTTAATCTTGTTTTCCTCGGTCATGGTTCCTCTTCTTTATTTGGTTGATTGTAATGCTCACTACTTTGGTGGATCTATAATGACCCTTCCTGTCATGTCTCAAAAATTTTGAGAAAAATGAATTGGTCAGCTGACTGTTCACATATGTACTGCATCTAACTTGCCAAGTGTTCTTTCTATACACAGGTTTCTTGCTTTAGCCCTTTCACCACTGTAGACCATAATGGACTCATCCATATCAATGTATGGTAGAGTCTACTAAAGTTTCATAGGGGTGAAAGGATTGGTTTATGCTGTTGGAAAATTTGTACATACTAGTAGTTACTTGTGTAATTGTGCGAGCACAAAATGATTTCCTGTCGTCCAATTATTTGTGGAATAGCTATACCCATCTTTGTAAAGTCTTGGGTGAGACGGCTGCTCCTGATCTTTCAAGCCAAATTCAATGAAACTATACAATATCATTAAAACTACAGCATATATTCATGTGAAACCTATTTTAAGTAGATGTGAACTGTAATATTTCTATAAATTTTGACAACATATGTATATTTTAGATCTCCATGTTTCCTTCTGTTCATAACTTTCAACATTGTAATGATGTAGTTTCACAGGTCTATCAAACATACCGTTCTCATGATTTTCTTTCCAGGATTAAGGCACAAATAAATGGATGACCAGGAGGTATTTAAGGATGTCATTGGCTTATATAGCTTTAACTTTATTTCTCTTCATTTTATCTGGTACAACATTTAATACTTACAAAGGCCGCTTTCAGGTTTCATACTTTTTCTGCAACTATTTAAACTCATTGTCTTTCCTTGCAAAATGTGCATTAGTATCTGCTGTATGGCCCTGTATGATCTAACTTATTCAGTGTTGACGGGATGTCTGGTAAGTCATTAACAGATAAACAGAACCCTTCCCAATCAATACAACATTAATCCATTATCTCATATTTGATGGTTCCCCTCAATTCCACTGTGGAATCTAGAGTTTTTGACTTGCCTGACCCCATAGCATTGGCTTGAAACTCTTCTGTCTTTTCTACTCTTTCTCTCTTGCCTCCCCTAAACATTGCTTGTGAACTTTTCTCTCTCTTCTACTCTTACTTTATTGCCTCCCCTAATCATTGCTTGTGAACTTTTCTCTCTCATCTACTCTTACTTTATTGCCTCCCCTAATCATTGCTTGTGAACTTTTCTCTCTCATCTACTCTTACTTTATTGCCTCCCCTAATCATTGCTTGTGAACTTTTCTCTCTCATCTACTCTT
>NW_018405113.1:1662262-1754159 GCF_002113885.1 Mizuhopecten yessoensis
AATATTACATGTTAATAACTTGATTGGAATTATAACCTTGAATTGACAGTTTGATACTTTGAAAATTTTGAGCCAGCCCTACCCCCAAGGGCTGTAGGGTGGGGCTCAAAGGAGTCAGTGTGCTAAAATTTCTTCATTTTCCTTGTTAAGAATCAGAGGTGCTAGTTTCAAATCCTTTTTAGTCTGAAATCTGTATGCTAGATATTGAGTAAGGTGGTTTTATTGTTTTTTGTCACTTTGAATAATATTTCTGTTCATGTTAAAAACAAAATCAACTCTCTGTATAAATATATCAGGTCTCTTCTACTCTTACTTTATTGCCTCCCCTTATCATTGCTTGTGAACGTTTCTGTCTCTTATTAGGGCCCTGTATTGGAAATACGGGTGCCCTATAGTAATCACTCTGTCTGTCTGTTCGTCCACAAATTTTGTTCCTGTCTGTCTGTCTGTCTGTCTGTCTGTCCGTCCACAAATTTTGTTCCTGGCTGATAACTTTGGTATTTATTGTCCGATGTATATGAAACTTGGTCAAGATGTTCAGTTCACAAAAATACACATTGAGGTAAAAAGTCAAGGTTAAAGATCAAGGTCATTTGGGTCAAAGGTCAAGGTCAAATTTTACATCTTTTCACTGATGAACATTTTGTTACGACATTATGAAGCAAAACTTGATCAGAATTAAACATGGAGTCAATTGACCAAAGGTCAAGGTCAAAGGGTCAGTGGTCAAGGTCAAATTTTGTAGCTTTTCACTGGTGAACAATTCGCTATGACATTATGGAGCAAAGTTGTTCGGAATTAAACAAAGAGACACTGAGGTAAAAAGTCGAGGTCAAAGGTCAAGGTCATTAGATTCAAAGGTCAAGGTCAAATTTTGCATCCTTTCACTGAACATTTTGTTATGATATGATGAAGGAAAGTTGATCAGAATTAAACAGGGATTCAACTGACCAAAGGTCAAGGTCATTGGGTCAAATGTCATTGTTAAATTTTGTATCTTTTCACTGGTGAACATTTCGCTGACACTTTGAAGCAATGTAGCTCAGAATTCAACAAGGAGTCAATTGACCAAAGGTCAAGGTCACTGTGTCAAAGGTGAAGGTTAAATTTTGTACCTTTTCCTTGATGAACATTTTGTCATGACATTATGAAGCAATGTTGTTCAGAACTTAGCACAGTCAACTGACCGTAGGTCCAGGTTACAGGGTCCAAAGGGTCAAGGTCAAGTTTTGTATTTTTCACTGATGAACATTTTGTTATGATATTAAGAAGCAAAGTTAGTCAGAATTAAAGAATAAGTCAACTGACCAAAGATCAGGGTCATTGGGTTAATGGTCAAGGTCATTTGGGTCCAAAGGTCAAAGTCAAAGTGGATCTCTGACTTTGACCATGGCTCATGAAGGAGAAGGTATATAAGGTGAAATAAAACCAATCAAAGCTAACAAATGAGTATTGCACCAGAATTTATATTTCTGTTAGCCCAGCAAATATGGAGGTGGAAGGAAACAAGACTCATATCTTAGTACATGTAAAATGTATATTTTGCTTCCTTGCGATTCTTTTTGAAGTCCAAATATCAAACGTCAGGCTCAGCTATATGGGCAGATTGTTTTTTGATGATTATGGGGGATATATTGCCACAAGACGGGGCCCTTACTGACCTGTCAGTGTTCTAGTACTCTTTCTTTCTTGCATACTCTTAATCATTGTTTGGAAAGTTTCCCTCTCTTCTACTCTGTCTTTCTTGCCTCTCCCGTAAGTGTCCTGCAAGGATTTCATAAGATTATCTTATGGCTCCCGGTGGCATCGTACGGTTGTTTTGGTGTTGACTTGTGTTCTTCCCTATATAGACACACCATATAGAATGCGAAATATCGTACAGGCTACGTATATATCCCGCCCATCACACGGCGGCCGCACAAACATCTTCCGGCTACTGTGCGACAGCCTGGCAATTGTCAGATAGCCTTGCGGTATCCTTGCAAGTCTTGCGGGCTCCCTGCAGTTTCCTTCAGATGTCCATTCCATTTTATCCCGCAAATTGTTTGCAGGGACTGTGCAGTGCTCGGATCTAATGTGACCATACTCATGGCAAATCCCAGACCTTGGAAAAAAGTGCCCGGCACCCAGAACGCTGGGAAGCCGGCCTATTCCTACTTCCCGGCCAGCGGCCGGTGCAAATGTGACTGAAGCATTAGTAAGCATTTTGTCAGAATTATGTAACCAGATTTAGGTGAGGTGACATATTCTTTCTCCATGCTGTGATATTTCTGAGAGATGATATTATGATATGGCCTTTTAAATGACCCCATTGCTATGTAAATTGAAACCTAAACCTTCACTGTAGCTTTTGCAAAGATGAATTAAGCATTCAATATATTACACAAGTCTATAGGACTTCAGACACTTTCCTGATTGATTTCCATTTAAAAGTTTTGTCAAAAATAATTCTTCTTCAATTTGTGAACAATATTTATGGAACGTTGTACACATGATCTAGAGCTTAGTTATATAACTAGTTGTGTGCTTGTAAATTTTGTTTAAAATCAAATCCTGAACTGTCCTTCAATAAAATTGATTTAAAGGGCAGGGGCCGGGGTAGTTAGTTAACCTTTGGATTACAGTTCTAGTAACAATTTTCTAGTAGCGTATTTTTTTGCTTCATTTTCTTAAAACTGTTATGTTATATTTATTTATTAATAGTATACAAGACATTGTACTGATAAATATTACGTATTATAAAATATTATGTGACCTTATAATTAGTTTATAATTAGTATACGAGACGTTGTACTGATAAATATTATGTGATCTTAGTTTATAATTAGTATACCACACATTAATTGTACTGTTTAATGATTTGTTGCTTAAGTTTTTGTTTGTTAATAAAATAACTCATTGTCAGTTAAAACTATGCTGGTCCTCTGTATTAATTTTTTTGCAGAAAAAAATGGAAATTAACTTCATCTAAAGTACAGTTTCCTTGGTAAACATACAAATACAGCACATTGTTTACCATATGTGCAATAAGTTTAAGCATTCAGACAACAGTAAACAAGGCTGAACTACAAGGCCGTAGAACCAGGCGTTATATATCACAAGGCAGTAGAACCAGGCGTTAGTTATCACAAGGCAGTAGAACCAGGCGTTATATATCACAAGGCAGGAGAACCAGGCGTTATATATCACAAGGCAGCAGAACCAGGCGTTATATATCACAAGGCAGTAGAACCAGGCGTTATATATCACAAGGCAGTAGAACCAGGCGTTATATATCACAAGGCAGTAGAACCAGGCATTATATATCACAAGGCAGGAGAACCAGGCGTTATATATCACAAGGCAGGAGAACCAGGCGTTATATATCATAAGGCAGTAGAACCAGGTGTTATATATCACAAGGCAGTAGAACCAGGCGTTATATATCACAAGGCAGTAGAACCAGGCGCTATATATCACAAGGCTGTAGAACCAGGCGTTATATATCACAAGGCAGTAGAACCAGGCGTTATATATCACAAGGCAGTAGAACCAGGTGTTATATCTCACAAGGCAGTAGAACCAGGCGTTATATATCACAAGGCAGTAGAACCAGGCGTTATATATATCAAGGTTGTAGAACCAGGCGTTATATATATCAAGGCAGTGCAGTGACAACAACGCTCAGGTGATGTTGCTAGGCAGTACAACAGTGATAACCAGTCTGATGTTGGTAGACATTAAAATATCCAGGCTGAAACGATTTCTTGGCAATACGATGACAATGGTAGCAGGGCTGCTAGGCAATATGACAATGGTAGCAGGGCTGAAGACATTGGTAAGAATTTTGACAATGGTAGCAGGGCTGAAGATGTTGCTCGGCAATGCGACTATATATAGTGGTAGCAGGGCTTGAGACATTTCTAGGCAATATGACAATGGTAGCAGGGTTGAAGACGTTTCTTGGCAAAGTGACAATTTGTGTCAGGGCATAAGATGTTGCTAGGCAGTATGATGATTAAAAGGTTGAAGACATAAGACTGAAGACATTGAGACAGTATATGACAACACTTACAAGGCTGACTGTATTGCTACATGTAGAAAGGATGACAATTATAGTAAATATGAAGGCATTGCCAAGCAGTATGACTATGATAATATTAGTGAATTACATAGCTGGCCATTAGGGCGATGGTTACAAGGATGAAGACATTACCAGGCAGTACTACAAACAGGGGTTGAGACCTTGCTATATAACAGATAAACTGTATCTATATATGTATCAACATAGACACTTTCTCAGATTCAATGGTTTTATTGAAACTGTGGCGATGACTTTGGTGAAAACAGTAATACAAACCAAGTATTTAAAGCTGTTTGAATGGCACTTTTCATAAATCAGCCTAATCTGTTTATGTGTATATGTACAGTGAGTTGAAAACTCTTCAAAGTAACAGAACTGCATTACCTGGGGCCTAAATGATATTTTGTATCATAAGCTGTTTATCTATAAGGCAAACATGTATGAGCAGGAGGCATTAAACTTGGTCATGTACACAGTATAGTCATTGCATGACTGGTACGTACCCTGCCCTTGTGTTGTCTGCTCGGAAAGGGAAAGTAGGGTAAAATGTAGACGGACAAGCAGCATGCTAGCTACAGTAATGACATGAGATTTGAAAGGTCCAGTACAAGCCAGACTTCCGACCTTCATTGAACCATCGACTTCACTGTGCTGCACTCTGCTGATAACAGCTCGGCTCACTCAGAGTCACCCGATGTTACAAGTTTTACATTGTCTTTTATCAGCAATTAACAGGACCAATGATAAGGAGATCAATATAGACCATCTTCTATCGCAGCCCTGTCAGGTTACCGATTTCTTGTTCTAGGTGTACTGCTCCTGTAGATACAGCTGTCACCCAATCGCGGCCGTCTAGACCTGGCTCGTTATCATAATATCCTGTCTCGGCTTCATCTTCCAGACAGGTAATTGAAGACTTAATAGATTTAAGTTTATTCATATATTGTCTGCCGCTTGATGAGGAACCAGATTATCACCGTTTAAAATGTACACTAGTTGGTCTGTGTTTTGTATACTGTGAAATCTGCTTTATATTTGATGATTTCAAACATTAAAAGAAATCACACAAAATCTTATAAAACACACCTCATGCACTCGCAGGTGTTATTCTTTCCTATCAGATTTTCAGAATTTCTATTTCATATTGAATATTTTTGTGTCTTAAAATTGTTAAGTTCACATGCCCAAAGTGCAAGTGAGCTTATATGCCATGATATTGAGGTTTTTGAAGTAAAACCAATTTTCATGATGTAATACTTACCATAACTTTAGTATGCATATACAATACCTACACCCATTTTTGTAGCCCAAAATCAAAAGATTCAAATATCCCTACCTCCCTACCGTGACGTAACCTCTATCTCGATGACAGAGCCACGGAGTGATCTACCTTCCTCAAACCACCTTTTATGGAGCCTAAAGGCAGCCAGGATGAGGAGGCAAGGGGAGGAATACAGGGTGGGACTCCATAAAGTTATGGTAAGTATTACATCATGAAAATTGGTTTTACTTCAAAAACCTCAATTTCATTTCAGTAATAATTACCATAACTTTAGTATGCGAATTCGTCTTACCGTAGTGGAGGCTTCGAATCCAGGCAGACCAGGCTGACGGAACAAACTCGAGACATGCTCAAGGTAGGGAAAAGGTTCAAGGAACCCCCCTAATAAAGCCCCGAAAGTAATTAAAAAATGGAAAACCTCCCCGTGAAACGAGCAGGTGTACCACCGTGGTGCCTGATAGCATACTATTTAAAATCACTGAATTACTGTGGAGGAACAGCCACAGACTGTGCAACCACCACCGGTCCAAGGGAATACAATCCATCAGAATGAGAGGCCAAGGACCGGAGATAAAAATCCGTGAAGGTAGTCTGTCCGCGCCAGAAAGCTGCGGACATGACCTCCTGAAAGGGGGACCCATTGAGGAGGGCCCATGACGCAGCAAGGGCCCTGATCTCATGCGCCCTCACCTTATACAACGCCCGAACCTGATCATCCGAGTGGTCGTAACCGTACTTGATGACCTGACAGATCCATCTAGACACTGACTGAGAAGAGATATCCTGTTGACCCTGCTTAATGGGCAAAAACAGACGAGATCGAGGACCTCGCCCCCCCCTGGTTTTATCGAGGTAAAACCTAAGCGCCCGACAGGGACAGAGCAACCTATCCCGTTCCTCAGCTCCAACGAAGGCAGTCAAAGACGGAATCTTAATCGGATCGGGCGAGAAGCCAGGAACCTGATTCTTAGCCATAAAGGCAGGATCAGTGAGAAGGGTAACGGCAGAGTAATTCCTGGACCATCGGAGGCAAGAGGGGTGAGAAGACAAGGCATGAATCTCACTCCTCCTTCGACCTGAGGCCAGGGCAACAAGGAATACCACCTTGTAAGTAACAAACTTCAAGGAGGCAGACGCTAAAGGCTCATAAGGTGCCCGCATCAGCGATTCGAGCACCAGTGGCAAATTCCACTGCGGAGCCAACTGCCGGACCCTAGGCCTGTCCAACCCAAACCCCCTAATCAAGGCAGAAAGAGAGGAGGACGAGCCTACCTCCGACCTACCATGAACAGAGAGAACACTAGCAATGGCCGTGCGATAACCAGCGATAGTGCCAGGGGCAAGATTGCGGTCCCTAAACAGCCAAAGAAGGAAGTCCGCAATCACCTGGACAGTAGCCTTGATCGGATCAACCTTCCTGCCGACACACCAATCACAGTAAATCTTCCATCGTGACTGGTAGACGGCAGATGAGGAAGCCCTAATTGATCGAGCGATGCGATCTGACACGTCCCTAGAAAAGCCCGCCTGAGCGAGGCCTCCTGAGATAGCTTCCACGCGTGAAGGTGGAGGATCTCCGGACGAGAGTGCATCGTCCTGGAACGAGGCTGGCGAAGGAGGTTCGCTCTGAGAGGAAGAGCCAGGGGCTCTTCCACCAGAAGCGACAAAAGCTCCGGAAACCAAGGCTGCCTCGGCCACAGGGGCGCTATCAGGAGGAGGGAACACTGATGCTCCCGAAACTTCTGCAGCACCCTGCCCACCATGTTGAAGGGTGGGAATGCATATGCATGCATTCCCTCCCAATCCAGAGACAGAGCGTCCACGGCCCAAGCCCTTGGATCTGGTACCGGAGAGACAAACGTTGGCAACTGATTGTTCAGTGAAGTGGCGAACAGGTCTATGTGAGGCCTGTCCCACACCTGACAAATTCCCACGAAAATCGAGGGATTCAGTTGCCACTCTGTCAAAACCGGCTGGCGGCGCCTGGAAAGAGTATCCGCCAGAACATTCAACCTGCCTGGTAGATGCTTGACACAAATTGTCAACTGCATTTCCTGACATAGAAGCAGAATGCGGATAGCGAGGGCACACAGGGTGTGAGACCTGGTTCCCCCCTGTCTCTCCAGATACGCGACAACCGTAGTGTTGTCCGTAGCCACACAAACCACCTTGGAATGCAGGATCTCCCGAAAAGACTGCAGAGCCAACAGAACAGCCCTCATCTCGAGCACATTGCTGTGCTCCGAGAGCTGTTCCCCAGACCACTCCCCCGACTGGCAACGCCCGTCGAGATAAGCTCCCCACCCTGTCATGGATGCATCCGTGTACAGGGTCATAGTGGGAACTGGCTTGGACAAAGGAACCCCTCGGAGAACATTGTCCTGATGAGTCCACCAGCGTGCGTACTCCTTGACCGACTGGTTCAGAGGAAGCAAGGCTTCCCAATCCCTTGAAGAAGGGACCCAGTTGGCAAGGAGAAACATCTGGAGAGGCCTGATGTGAAGTCTCCCTAAGGGGACCACATCGGCCAGGGCGTTGAGATATCCCAGAAAACTGAGAAACCAACGTACCTGGACTTGAGACCGGCCGATAAAGGTCAGAGCAAAAGCCCTGGCCTTCTCGAACTTCTCCATCGGTGGAAGGGCGATGCCCTGAACCGTATTGAAACGGTTCCCCAGAAAAACAAAATCCTGAGATGGGGAAACCTCCGACTTTTCTCTGGAAGGAATGAAGCCGACCTTGAGTAAGAGTTTCAGAACCAACCGGGTGACCTGTACCAGAGACTCTCTCACTAGGTGGAGCATGAGGGAGTCGTCGAAATAGATGTGAACATCTATTCCTCGAGAGTGCAGGAATCCCACGACCACCTGCAGCAGCTTGGTGAAAACCAAAGGTGCAGTCGTGAGCCCGAACGGCATGGCCCGGAACTGGAAGACCTTTCCGTTGCAAGTAAAACGGAGGTACTTCCGTGCCGACTTCTTGATGGGGATGTGGAAGTAGGCGTCCTTTAGATCTACTGAAGTCGCCCACATTCCCTCTCTCACGGAGGCGATAATACCCCGAGGAGTCTCCATCTTGAAGTGAGGAGAATCTACGTGCTTGTTGAAGGCACTTAGATCTATGATGGGACGCCACGCCCCGGACTTCTTCCGAACCAGAAACATTCTGGAGTAGAACCCGGGAGTGCATCCCGACATAGGAACCTCCTCGACCGCGCCCTTGGAAAGCATGGTCCTTACTTCCTCCTGGAGCGCCAGAGCCTTTTCCGGATCCCCCGGTGGAGGAAAAAAGATTGGCTCTGACGCTAAGGGCGGATCCCGCACTAGCGGAATGCCTAACCCCTCCTTGATCACAGACAAGGTCCATGCGTCTTCCGTAATTTCCTTCCACTCTGGAAGGAAAGCAGAAAGACGACCCCCCACAGGAAGATCTGGTCGAGGCAGATCGAGACCTTGCCAGGCAAGAGAATCGTCTGCTGACCCGAAGCCTAATCCTGCGGGAGAAGGACCTAAGCTTGAGCCGAGAGGACTGCATTCCTCCCGGCCAAACTCGTCGTCTGACACGACCAAGGAGGGAAGAAAAGAGTCAGGAACCCTTCTTCTTACCCCCAGGAGGGTTCTTACCCTTCTTACCCTTCCATTTGTTGCCCTTGAAGGGAGGCTTATACTTGGGCTGCGCAGAGGACTGCGAAGCCGAAGGTTTAGCCTTCTTCTTAGGAGGCGCTGACCCCTGCGAGGTACTGGCCTTCTCAGCCTGAATCCTCTTCACCAGAAGTGCAGAGGCGACCGAGTCCTCCTTCAAATCCTTCTGAACAGAAGGAAGGGCCCCTCCAAAAAGAGTGGACCCTGAGAAGGGGGCAGTCAACAGTCTGGAACGGTAAGGCTCATCGACCGGGCGATTTTTCAAAACTGAAAACCGCCTAGCCAACAAGACATTGACGAGGGATGACACCTGTAAAGCTGCCAGCGCTCTCAATGCCCCGTTCAGGGCAGAGGTCACTCTGTCCTGGATGTCGGCCTGCTCTGTCTCGGTTATCCGACCCTCAGGCAAGTCGGATACCCTATATAGACAAACCGTCAAGTAGTCTATATACGACAGAATCTGGATGGAGAGACGCAGCAGTCTCTCCATCTTGTGGTGTTCTTTGGGACCGAACACCACCTGGTCCACCGATTTACCGGGCCAAGCTGCAAGTTCCCTCGATTCCAGCTTAGCTGGTTGAGGGGCAAGCAGACCATCATGTGTGGCATAGTCAGTGGCGTGCACCTCTGACAAATCGCCAACACTGAGCTGCAACCCAGCATACCCAGGACTACGGGTTGAAGAAGAATTCTTCCCTAAAACCCGAGACTGGGCGGTGGCCAGAGCTGAAGACACAATGGTGCCTTCTGGCAGAGAGCGGTCCGACCGAGCGGACACCCGAGGAGCCACCAAAGAACCCAAAAGGGTGGTGGACTCGGGGACAGATGATGCCGAAGGTGGTGGGCAAACCTCCTCCCCAAGAATCCGGGAAACGTCAGCCCTAAGGCCCCGCATACCGGATAACACATGCTGGGCCTCAACCTCAGCAGCCTCAGGGTCTCCCTCATCCTGGAAGTCCTCCTCTGAGGGCAAGCCCTCCTGAGGACTGTCGTCAGACGACTCGGAAAGACCAGCGTCTATATCCGAACAACCAGGTGAAAGATGAACAACATCATTGTCCTCTGCCATACCCGCGCCCTCAACGTCCATAGCCTCCACACCATCCAGACCAGAAGCCTGGGGCGGAGGAAATGGGCCAGCCAGAGGGGCCAACCCGAGAGAAGGCTCCCCGTACCGGCGTTTAGGTGCAGTGCGCCTAACGGCCGTGGCTGTAGGTTTAGGCTTAGTAGCCAAAACCCTACCCTTGGACCCAGAGACCAACGAGCCTGCCCGAGAGGCAGAAGTCCTAAAGGTCCGACACACCTTCTTAGGACCGGCCGATAAGGCCCCCGAAGTAGCAGAAAGTTGGGGGGGGTCAACAGAACTGCTAACACGTCTCCGCGAGGGAGAGACCAAACCCCAAGGATTCCATGACGGAAATGCCATGGGGTTAAACCCATATCCCGGAGGATAGGGGAAAGGTCCCGCGGGCTGGGAGTGACCCCAGAACTGGCCAAACTGGCCTGCCTGAGACTGGGGCTGGCCAACTTGCCCAAAGGGCGAAGGTGGACCGCCACTCCCTCCAGGTGGAAACCCGGACATGTACGGGCTATGCTAACACGTCTCCGCGAGGGAGAGACCAAACCCCAAGGATTCCATGACGGAAATGCCATGGGGTTAAACCCATATCCCGGAGGATAGGGGAAAGGTCCCGCGGGCTGGGAGTGACCCCAGAACTGGCCAAACTGGCCTGCCTGAGACTGGGGCTGGCCAACTTGCCCAAAGGGCGAAGGTGGACCGCCACTCCCTCCAGGTGGAAACCCGGACATGTACGGGCTAAGCCCGTAACTGCCGGGATGCTGCCGCAACCCAAAACCATCCGCAGGCTGGTAAGGGCGGCCCAAGGATGGTTGCCCGCAGGCACCCGTATACCCTAAGCCAGGGGAAAACGGAGGCCGGAAACCGGCCCCCTGTCCAGCAAACCCAACCCCTGGGGGGAAACCCCCCAGGTTCCCAGAAGAATGAAACTCGGGACCGGACCTAATAGGACCGGGTCCGGGTAACTGACCGGGAGGGTATGCCTGACCAGCATTGATGCCGGGATTAGTGAGCTGCGCGTCACTAATCCCGGTAGACACAGACAATCCCGAAAGAAAGTCTGTTGTCACACCAGGACCTGAACCCGAAAGAACAGGCCCGGCACCAAGACTGTCCCCAACGACAGCACCACCTGGAATGCCGGGATCACTGACAGAGTCAGTGACCGGCGGCCGGTAGTCCCTACCCGAAGGCAAGCGCGAAAGCTTACGGGCGTTCCCGGCCAATTCGACCCTTGGCTGTGCCAAGCCAGGGTCAGGCTGCCCCTCCCCTACTCCAGGGAGTTCCTGGACAGGAAGGGCCACCCCCTGCTCACGAGAGGGACTTGCCGAAGCAAGACCCCCCGAGACAGGAACAGAGACAGTACCACCAGACCCCAGAGAGCTGGTGGCACGACCCCTACCTCTCTGCTTCCCTCGCTTACCGGAAGAAACAGACGAATCTGTCTTACGGTAAGTTGAGGGTAGCTTTGGAACAATGAAGTCCTTGCCCTGAGATTTTGACTGTGAACAAAGTTCACAAGGCGAAACCTCACTGCAAGGACGACACCTGGGACAGGCATCATGAGGGTCCCGTTCCACAAAGAAATGGGAACACCCATGAGCACTACCTCGTCGCTGTCCCGACCGAGACATACCCTCCAAAGCGAACGTAAACAAAAAATTTACAAGCAGATAAAACGGGAAAATAAGGATAAAATACGATAGTACAAAGTACGCAACGTAGAAAGAATTTCACCCGTAATATAAATCAGAAAACGGTTAAAATAAATAACGTTTGCCGAAACAAACAACCGTCACCGAAATAAACAGAGGTCGGAAATTAACCCACGATAATGGCGGACCGTGGCACACCACCGGCACACGTGGAGTAAAATAACCGGCCGTAAAAGGCACAAAAATAATTTTCAACAACAATTAGTTATATCAATAAGGGCAGATGGGTAAAAGGCACACAAACTGCGCAAAAATATGAGTTGACACTCAAACCAAACCGACAAAACAAAGTTTTGAATTGGAGCAAGCTCCGTGCGTCAGCATGCAGCAGGCGCCATAAAAGGAAGAGGAAGGGAGATCACTCCGTGGCTCTGTCATCGAGATAGAGGTTACGTCACGGTAGGGAGGTAGGGATATTTGAATCTTTTGTTTTTGGGCTACAAAGATGGGTGTAGGTATTGTATATTCATACTAAAGTTATGGTAATTATTACTGAAATGAAAATAATAATTTGAGGTTCTTATATACTGCTTTATCGTAACCTAGTTTGTAGGTCGTCTCAAAGTGGTTCACAAATTATTATTCGTGGTTATAGGGCCTTAATTTGCAACCAGCCAATATCTTTCTCAACTCCCTGGGAAGCATACAGCCGGTGCTGCAATTTTGGCACTCGCAGCTAGCATTCTACAATTCTAGCACTGCCCAACCACATACTCATTTACAGCTGAGTAGACTGGAACAAGCGGAGTAAAGTTTCTTGCTCAAAGATACAACACAGTGCCGTGCCGTGACTCGAATCAGCAACCCTCCGGTCACGAGCCTGGTGTCCTACCACTAGACTACCATGCCTCCTAAATTATCTGGCAACTGTTGTCAGTCATCTGGCATCTTCTTTTTCTTTCCGTTTAAAAAACTTCTTTTAAATAATCAAAAAGATTCATGGTCATGCTATCAGGCTTATAGCACATTGGAGAATAGGACTATTGTCAGGGTTTATTAAAAGACGAACCTTAACTTAGAGGCCTAATCATAAAATTCAGCCAGTAGTATGCTTAGATGATTGTCTACCAAGTTAATTCAAAGGAGTGACCTTGGCCAGCATAAGAGATCTTGGATGTCAAATATGCTGAAATATTTTTAATAACTTTTTTTTCAAAATAACCAAAATTCTTAGAATCATGATGTTTGGTCCCTACCATGCTCAGATAAACTTCTTACAAGTCTGATCAAATAAATTGCCTTGGTCTACTTCAAAAAGCATAAGGATCATGCATGTAAGATATTTTAACGGCTTTTTATGAGTAACATAAAAGCCAAAGGTAATGTTATTTGGCCATAGCATGCATGTATAAAAGGATGTAATGTATTGGAGTCACGGAACTTTACCAGTTTTCTGTTTACCGTTAATGAATTCTGTAAAATAATCAAAAGGTTTATTATCCTGATACTTGGCCTCTATTCCAAAGAGTGACCTTGACCCTATTTAAAGGCCACCGAGGTCAAATGAAAAACCAAAATTCTTGGGGTAATGATATTTGGCGTGTAGCTTGATGGTGTGAAGGGATGTATTTTTTGTGATACACAAGAATGAGCGCAAAAGTTAAAATGTCCAACAATGATGTATAATATGGAGAGTGATGATAATAACCCTATTCCAAAGAATGTGACTTCTGATTTTAAAGTTCATAGATGTGAAATAAATATTGATAATAGGTAAGTGATACAGGTCCATTGGGCCTCAGTGTAATATTACCAAGCCTTTGGTGATTCAATTAGATTTTTTTTTTACAAGCTTCATACATATGTAATGGAACCTTAATCAATACACTTCATTTCCATCACATATGATATTGAAGAATATCAGATGTCGTGGATACCACACTTTTCCATGTCACTATAGAGGTCTGAAAAACGATGACCTTAGCTCTCTTTGTCCCCATTATCCAGAAGTCTACGATATTTCTTTGTCACGATATTGTGTCACAAAAGGTCATTCTGTTAAATTAGTTCATACACAAATTATGATATGGATGTATTTAACACAGCAATCGCAAAATAAAATATTGATCAAATTGAAAACTAAGATTTGATATGTCTTAATCTTCCTATTCATATGCATGTCCTGGGAAGTTTGGACATTTGAGCTAGAATACTACAATTAATATCAATCTGTTTATCTACTAGAAAACAACACAACAACAAAATCGCAGCATTTCTTATTGACAAAAATGAAAGTGCATTCCAAATTATTTTGTATTTTGTGAAGTATCACAGGTTACAAACATCTATCATACAGTATCAGAGGTCACAGACATGTATTGTACAGTATCAGAGGTCACAGACATGTATTGTGAAGTATCAGAGGTCACAGACATATATTGTACAGTATCAGAGGTCACAGACATGTATTGTACAGTATCAGATGTCACAGACATGTATTGTACAGCATCAGAGGTCACAGACATGTATTGTGAAGTATCAGAGGTCACAGACATCTATTGAACAGTATCAGAGGTCACAGACCTGTATTGTACAGTATCAGAGGTCACAGACATGTATTGTACAGTATCAGAGGTCACAGACATCTATTGTACAGTATCAGAGGTCACAGACATGTATTGTAAGGTATCAAAGGTCACAGACATATATTGTACAGTATCAGAGGTCACAGACTTGTATTGTACAGTATCAGAGGTCACAGACATGTATTGTAAAGTATCAGAGGTCACAGATATGTATTGTACAATATCAGAGGTCACAGACTTGTATTGTAAAGTATCAGAGGTCACAGACTTGTATTGTACAGTATCAGAGGTCACAGACTTGTATTGTTCAGTATCAGAGGTCACAGACATTTATTGTAAAGTATCAGAGGTCACAGATATGAATTTTACAATATCAGAGATCACAGATATGTATTGTACAGGATCAGAGGTCACAGACATGTATTGTAAGGTATCAAAGGTCACAGACATATATTGTACAGTATCAGAGGTCACAGACTTGTATTGTACAGGATCAGAGGTCACAGACATGTATTGTACAATATCAGAGGTCACAGACATGTATTGTACAGTATCAGAGGTCACAGACATGTATTGTACAATATCAGAGGTCACAGATATGTATTGTACAGTATTAGAGGTCACAGACATGTATTGTACAGTATCAGAGGTCACAGACATGTATTGTACAGTATCAGAGGTCACAGACATGTATTGTAAAGTATCAGAGGTCACAGATATGAATTCTACAATATCAGAGATCACAGATATGTATTGTACAGTATCAGAGGTCACAGACAGGTATTGTAAAGTATCAAAGGTCACAGACATGTATTGTACAGTATCAGAGGGCACAGACATGTATTGTACAGTATCAAAGGTCAAAGACATGTATTGTACAGTATTAGAGGTCACAGAGATGTATTGTACAGTATCAGAGGTCACAGACATATATTGTACAGTATCAGAGGTCACAGACATGTATTGAAAAGTATCAGAGGTCACAGACATGTATTGTACAGTATCAGAGGTCACAGACTTGTATTGTAAAGTATCAGAGGTCACAGATATGTATTCTACAATATCAGAGGTCACAGATATGTATTGTACAGTATCAGAGGTCACAGACAGGTATTGTAAAGTATCAAAGGTCACAGACATGTATTGTACAGTATCAGAGATCACAGACTTGTATTGTACAGTATCAGAGGTCACAGACATGTATTGAAAAGTATCAGAGGTCACAGACATGTATTGTAAAGTATCAGAGGTCACAGATATGTATTCTACAATATCAGAGGTCACAGATATGTATTGTACAGTATCAGAGGTCACAGACAGGTATTGTAAAGTATCAAAGGTCACAGACATGTATTGTACAGTATCAGAGGGCACAGACATGTATTGTACAGTATCAAAGGTCAAAGACATGTATTGTACAGTATTAGAGGTCACAGAGATGTATTGTACAGTATCAGAGGTCACAGACATATATTGTACAGTATCAGAGGTCACAGACTTGTATTGTACAGTATCAGAGGTCACAGACTTGTATTGTACAGTCTCAGAGGTCACAGACATGTATTGTAAAGTATCAGAGGTCACAGACATGTATTGTACAGTATCAGAGGTCACAGACATGTATTGTACAGTATCAAAGGTCAAAGACATGTATTGTACAGTATTAGAGGTCACAGACATGTATTGTACAGTATCAGAGGTCACAGAAATATATTGTACAGTATCAGAGGTCACAGACATGTATTGTAAAGTATCAGAGGTCACTGACATGTATTGTACATGCAGCGTCATACATGTCACTTTTTTTTCAGCTCTAGAGGAATTGCTTTACATGTAATGTTTTTCGGTGGTTTGTTTAGAATATCATTCCTTTGGTTGAGATTGATGGCTTAAAGCCTGACCCAAACCATAAATACTGATGAGATATTGTTTGAGAGATTGTGGAGGTGACCAAAAAATGTTCTTTAAATAATTGAAAAAATATGACAGCTGTCTGTAGAACTGATGGATTGCTGAGGAATTATTGACATAACTGTTTTTACGGCTTCAGATGGAGATCTCTGTTTGTCCGCCCTGTGCATGATAAACCTCAACTCTCTATTGATTAGTTAAGTGAATCACTGGTTGGATGTGTTTAAGAAAATTCATTTGGACTAGTTTGATAAATTGTTAACAAATCAAGGAGACAAGATGGATGTTTTCAATGATCCTTCTTCAGATAAGAGCGGATTTTCACATGTTGAAGATTGACGAATTCAGACAAATGCTTGTCTCATACATTCCTGAAACCGTCATTAACCTATTGTGGATCAAATCTGTAAGATATGGCCTGCCATCTGTATTCAAGTAATAACAATTTACGATGGTTTCTTTCGCTATCACAGGCTTCCCAAGTTAATAATATAAATATAGTTATATTCTCAGCATATTTTTTTTACTACAGTGAATGTACCATAAGTTGAAATAATTTTTTAAAGATTTTTTTCTCTCAAATAATTCCATCTTGTCACACATTTGACAAAATTATAAATGTTGGAAATCCCAGTATTTGAAAACAATCAATAAGAATAAACAGAAACAATACAGAGGTCAAATATTCAGGACCCTTAATTCAGCTGTTTCGTCCTTCTAGGACGGATTGGTGATGCTAGTGGCTGAAAAGTTAGAAAACCTATTTAGTCGAAACTATTACAGAAACAGAAAGGGAGGACTGTGAAACCACTTAATTATATTAATTTCAAAAAATATGACAAAACTGTTAGCAAACAAGATTAAAAAATGTATTTTTTTTACATAAAAAGTGTTAAACCTACTGCCATACTACAGTCACATTGAAAGCTAAAATACCCTGTTTATGTACTGTTTCCTACATAACACGTTATATGATTTCTCAAACAACATTGCTAACGAAATTCATCATCTGAAATGCACAGAAACAAAATTGTACTGAGCATAGACACACCATGTCACTGAGCACAGATACACAATATCAATCAGCATAGACACACCATGTCACTCAGTGCAGATACACAATCTCAATCAGCATAGATACACCATGTCACTGAGCATATATCCACAATCTCAATGAGCATAGACACACAATCTCAATCAGCATAGACGCACCATGTCACTGAGCATAGATACACAATCTCAAACAGCATAGACACACCATGTCACTGAGCATATATCCACAATCTCAATGAGCATAGACACACAATCTCAATCAGCATAGACACACAATCTCAATCAGCATAGACACCCCATGTCACTGAGCATATACACACAATCTCAATCAGCATAGACACACCATGACACTGAGCATATATACACAATCTCAATCAGCATAGACAGACCATGTCACTGAGCACAGATACACAATCTCAATCAGAATAGACACACCATGTCACTGAGCATAGATACACAATCTCAATCAGCGTAGACACACCATGTCACTGAGCATATATACAAAATCTCAATCAGCATAGACACACCATGTCCCTGAGCATATATACACAATCTCAATCAGCATAGACACACAATCTCAATCAGCATAGACACCCCATGTCACTGAGCATATATACACAATCTCAACCAGCATAGACACACCATGTCACTGAGCATAGATACACAAACTCAATCAGCATAGACACACCATGTCACTGAGTGCAGATACACAATCTCAATCAGCATAGACACCCCATGTCACTGAGCATATACACACAATCTCAATCAGCATAGACACACCACGTCACTGAGCATATATACACAATCTCAATCAGCATAGACAGACCATGTCACTGAGCACAGATACACAATCTCAATCAGCATAGCCACACCATGTCACTGAGCATATATACACAATCTCAACCAGCATAGACACACCATGTCACTGAGCACAGATACACAATCTCAATCAGCATAGACACACCATGTCACTGAGCATATATACACAACTACAATCAGCATAGACAAGTCAACTTATTCAGCATAGACACCACATCTTTCTATAATACACAGACATGTACCATGGCAGAGATTGCCACAGTTTGCCTGAATTAATCATTGTGTTAAAAACAGAAGAAAAATTGGGACCACATTATTGATGGTGATGTAATTTGGACAATATATGCAGAACTCTTTAGACAGTTGCATGCAGATTTCGATTCTAGAGTTCTAATGTAATGTACCCTACTGCAATTTAGCATTTTGTCACATGTAAATTTCGGTAATGCTGGTTTGTTAGGAGCTAGCTTGCACAGCAAAGTGCATTGGACACACGGCATGAAATAATTTACCAATAATTTTATGGTGCAAATTGGCAATAATTTACTCCAAGTCTGGGAGAAATATGTATTCGTGATAGCATTACTGTTCATTTTTTGTGTGTGTTTACCGAACCTTAGAGAAAATTAAATATGCATAAATTTATGTGGGTTTTGAAAATTGACATGAAATAGCTATGATTGTAGAGACACAAGGAAAGTGAAATTGAGGAGTTTTCTGATTTTGTGTAATTATCTTGATAAATGTATAATTATGCTATGGAGTCCTTGGTTTACAGGGAGTGCTTGCTGTCCATATTCCCTACCACTATATTTAGAGCAAATTCATTAATTGACATTTTTTTAAGTTAAAAAGTTCAAGAAATATTGCCTTTGGTAGATTCAAAATTGATAAAATCCTCAATTCATTGACAGAGCTGAATTTTGTTTAGACCTTGTAGCAATAAGCATGCCATACCAGAAAATTATACAATAGTTAAGCTCAAAACCTGTTTCTGATGAACATTCAGAAATGAAAACTTTCTCTCCAATAATTTCTGTAGCAAGTTGGGAAGAGTTTTGTATCCTAATTGATGTTTATAGATATACATATAGCACCGACTGATTGTCTTTGAAAGCTTTAATTGTTCATTTTTCGGGGTTCATCGTGGAGGCACGGTAGTCTAGTGGTAGGACGCCGGGCTCGTGACCTAATTAAGGGCTGCATGTTCGAGTCACGGCACGGCACTGTGTTGTATCTTTGAGCAAGATACTTTACTCCGCTTGTTCCAGTCTACTTAGCTGTAAATGAGTACATGGTTGGGCAGTGCTAGAATTGTTGAATGCTAGCTGTTAGGGCCTAAATGGCAGCTCCGTTTGTATGCTCCCCAGGGATCCGGAGTTGAGAAAGGTATTGGCTGGTTGCAAAGGCCCTATAACCACAGATAATAATTTGTGAACCGCTTTGAAACGATCTACAAACTAGGTTGTGATAAAGCGGTATATATATATATATATATATATAAGAACCTCGACTTATCATTATTATCATCAAGCTTTTGTACTAGGAGAACGACAAATACATGGCCAGACTGCAGGGATTCAATCTTTGGACCATCTGAACTCTATAGACAAACGCTCTACCAATCGAGCTATCTGGTTGCCGATGATTGACCCAGTCCAGTTCCGCTACATTCCTCCCTCCTTTTTCCACGTCTTCGCCCAAACAGACACAACTATTTAAGACCCAGATTTGGATATTCTCTTGTCAAGCATTCACCCAGAGCTTGAAACAAGGGTTGACAAGAGTGACAATTTTGTAATAGGAGAAAGAGAAATCTGTAGTCACACTGGGATTGGAACTCTGAACCCTCCAAACTCACACGTACACTATACCAATTGAGCCACTTTATCTTACAGCTTAACCAACAGGACCATACTAAATGATTTGTTAGTTTACTCAACAGAATATATAGTTTCTTAATTATTTGTTACTGCTTAACCAACAGGACCCTTTTTTTTAATAATTTGCTACCTAATCCAATAAGACCCTTCTTCCAGACTCGGATTTTGTAATGTTTTGTGTCTTGATTGGTTACTTAACGTTTTGGAACTAATCAATATTTCAAATAAATACCCAAATACATTTTTTTCCTAGTGTATTATAATATTTAAACATTTGAATTAATATAAACGTTTTCTTGGATACATGTATGTGTGGCCTCTTTATTTGGCTATAAATTTTCATCAATATAATCTGGCATTGAATTGTGAAGGATCAGAAGATCACATCTTTTAGCTTATTATGGTCCGTTGTCATGTAAAACCAATTTCCTTACAGGACCCACATTAGATCTGAGACCTCAACAGGAAGTATCGTATAGCTCCGAGGAAGACACGTAAGTGGCTTGTTAGAGGGACGTAGACCAATTTTTTTCATGTTTAAGAAGACATCTTGAGGAGTGTTGCTGTCTATATTTGTTTCTGGGAAAATTAAGTACCACTATAGATATATACTGAAAGTAATAAAGAAAAACATCTTAGTTAGCTGATAGACAAAGTCAGGAAGTTAATATATTGGATTAATGGTGCTACATAAATGACATACATATATATATGAAAGAAATTGTTTTTAATAAAACTTCAGGTCTTGTTTCAGATCAGTTTCAAAATAGAATGAAATCGGATCTTAATTGATAACTACAAGAAGGTATATAGCATATAATGGTAAAAGCTTTAAATAATTGATTTAGAAACAGACCGTGCCACACAGAAAAACCATGTGATTGACTGGGACAACTCCAAAGTTTTGGACAGAGAAAGCAATCTGTTCAAGCGGCAGATAAAGGAAGCCATCTGGATACGCCGCAGTGGGCCAGTTCTAAATCGAGACGAGGGGGCTCAAAGACTCGCGCACATCTATGACCAAGTGTTGACAAAGCGTTGCTGAATTGAGTCATTTCAGTACATATATAACAACTATTGTACATCCGTTTCCAGCGTAGCCGAAATCGACATCGATTTTATAGACAACTTGTACACATTTTACACCTTTGTGTGCATATGCTTCATTGGTCATTTGTCTGATGAATGTGACAGTGTACATATCATACTACTCATCGAAACGTCACATAGAATTTTGTATTGGTTATGTAAAAAGAACTTTTCATAATCCATATTAACCAACCTGAAGAAAATGTTTAGAAATTTTGAAGTTGTGGTTTGGCAAGTGTATCACAATTTCAAAAATGCTTTCGCATATTCAGAATTGGTAATTTTAAAAAAAAGAATCAAATCAAAATGAGGTTTGCATACTCAACAATTTTTGAGTATATATATATACTAAAGTCGATTTTGAAATGCAGTATTAGTATTGCATGTGCAAATTTTGAAGCGCTTGCCATGCCCTTAGAATTAATTAAGTCAATGATTCATCAATGGTGTTTGCATCTTGTAACAGGGGATGATTTGGAGGAGTCACCATTTACAGTTTATTTGGGAAACAAGAAAAACCAGTAGTGGGAGGCGATAATGAACTGTTATTACAGTGAAATCCTCCGGCAAACATCAGTAACAGTGGCAAAGATAGGCAAATGTTACAAGACAATTACCACACACATCGCGATAAATGAAAAAAATATTGTGATTGATGTGGTAGGGGATTGTCCGTACAAAATACCATTCACTCCATCTATAGAAGGCGCTCCTTGATTGAAAATGCAGGAAAACATTCTGTAGCTATTTTAGGAAGCAGGATTAAATGGCTGTGGTTTGTCCAGTTTTCTGATTTATATTTCATTTCATGTGTTTGCTGAGACTGGAGAGTTATCGGAATAGATGTCTTTATTGCCAGTTTCCGCCATTTCGCACAGACATGTTGGAATTGAATTTCGGTTAACCATTTTTTACGCACGTAGACTATGGAGGGATACATATGTGACTGGTGTAAAAGGCTGACCGCATGGTGTCCGGTTAAAGAGGTGATGATGCGGATAATGTCTGGCCCTCGCGGACAAGTACATTTGGCAGCAGTGTGAATTAGAGTTCAACCGACAAGCTAACGACTTAAGTGGATGAAAAATTATTATAAGACAAATGGTCGGAATTGATGAATGATTTCTGTATGGACACTTTATTAAATATATAATTTCACCAGTTTGTTATTTTGAAATGATAAATGGGTGATTTGATTGCAATTTCTGCATAAAAACCAATACTGTTAAAATTGAAAATTCAATGATAACTGTATTTTGTAAAATTTATAATCTAATTGATAGCCATTAGGAGGAACTTTGCTTTTTTGTCAAATGAACTTCAATTTTAAGCTTTCATTGTCTTCTGTATAAGTGCGTTTGAGAGTGTTTAAATTTTTTATGTGTTATTAATGGTAATTAAATGGATTGATAACAATATTTTTTGGTTGTAAAATAAAAAATAAAAAATAAGAAATAAAGTATTTCTGCTGCAGTCTGATTTCTTGTTTAAAAATTTGACACAAATGGAAGATGAATTTATTCCAGTTTTTTGCTCACTAGGCCAAAACGATTATATGAGCTAATGACATGCCACATCATTCCTTGCTGGCCATAGTCTACAACATTTCTATCAAAATGACATTAGTCGAGAATGTTTGAGTGGATTTTGGCTAAATTTGCTCCGGAACATCGTTGGACCAAATTGGACCTTAATTTAAATATTGGGATACAGTTTTATAAGCTGTCGTTGCTGCATTTGCATATAATTCCTATGGGAAAATATATTTCAGAAAAGTTACTGAAATTTTGGCTATAAATATGGATTTACCTAAAACTTCCTCAAAAACTGCAATCTACAAAATGTGAGACGAAATTTGTCAATTTGAGCATAAATGTTTAGCATATTGCTGTCTAATTCTTTTTGGATATCAACATTTTTAAATATCAGATTTACATAGAAATTGCTCACAAATTACAACCTACATAGTATGAAATCTGTTTTACAAGATGGTGAGATTATTTTTTTAGATAAAACTTTTTTATCACCCTAGCTAGCAAATTTATTTCTAAACTGGTGTTTATTAAACTTGCTCAAATGTTTGGTGCAACAGTAACTCTTGACAGGTTTGTATTTCTTGGTACTACAACCAAGAATCTGGTCAGTCAGGTGACCTGCTGGCTCAGATTGTCATCATCCTTCATTTGTCTATCATCTGTGAAACATCATATCACTTCCTCTCCCCAGAAATAGTGTTTCGCAGCAATGATCATGACTTCTCCCCAGAAATAGTGTTTCACAGCAATGACTTCTCCCCAGAAATAGTGTTTCACAGCAATGCAGACTTCTCCCCAGAAATAGTGTTTTACAGCAATGATTTCTCCCCAGAAATAGTGTTTCACAGCAATGACTTCTCCCAAGAAATAGTGTTTTACAGGATGAGGATCAGCATTACTATACAAATGTATCAAGAATCGGGAACAACTCTGAGGGGGGGGGGCCTGAGGGTTGGAGGCAAAAGAGGTTAGTGTGAAATCTCCAAATGACATGAACATATATATATAATCTATATACTCGAGAAATGACTGCACATTACACCCATCCCCTACCTGTTCAGAAATTAAGCTTTGTATATATGGACAAAATTCAATCATGGTCCATCAAGTGTGACTTCCACATCAAATTTTCAGAATAGATTGTGTTTTTTGTGTTATATTAATTAGCATTTCGTGAATGTTATGACATCAATGTGTTAAAAAAAAGGGGTAGAGAACATAATGATTTCTATCGTTTACCAGACTATTTCATACTCAAAATTACAAATTTCACACTGTTGCATGGGTAACATGCTGATATTGTATTTCTTTTTCAGGTAATTTGTTCAGAATTAATAAGTTATTATTCTAGTTCAACAAATAATAAAGTTTTCTCAAAAATGAAGATCTTGGTAACTGCTTATTTTGTGAAAAAAGGCAATGTTCAATAAGGACACTATTACCCATGAAACTACTACGTAAAAAATGGACATATCTGATATCACATATTCACATAGAAATTATTCTATTTTGTAGTTATTAAAGTTAATTGCCTTATAGTTGGGTAAAAGCCAATTAAGGGACATTTGATACATTTTGGTCCATGTTGCGTATGTAACACGGACATTAAGTCAAATTTTACGAACAAAACACAACTTATATTTCCGATTACCTCAAATAGATTTCTGTTGCAATTGGGGTGGCTAAGATTATAACTTAATCCTCACAGCCAGTATACATAAAAGGTTTGAAGTGAACTTAATTCGATAAGGGTATGGACCATGTTTAATATTCGTTCGTAACAAAAACAGGAGAAAGTGCGTGTCCTGTCACGATCGTAACACACCTGTAAATTTATAGGTAACCAGTTTTATGTTGTGCTTAACAAGAATGCCACAGGTTTCATCAATTCACGAAAAAAAAGTATTTTTGATAGATTTAGATCGCAAATCATGGTGTTCACAACGCAGCAAGATAATATTCGTTCATTGCTGAAAGACACTTTGTCTAAAATGTTGTCTTCGTTATGACCATCACAAATTTATTGCCAGGAGACATCAAAAGCAGATGTCATTTAAAATATCAATGCAAACAAACAGTGTCATACACTTTCTTGCTATTCATGTTAGATAGCAAAAACTGTTCTCTTCAAATCATGAGAAAAGTGACCTAAAAGTTTAAAATGTACATCCCGTCACGGACGTAACATATCACCACTGGACAGGACACGGTTGTCATTCAAGCCAGTACGCAAAATATCAAACAAGTTTGCACAGTCTTTAACCCGCCAGAGGAAAATACCCACTGCAGGCACCATCTAGGTCAATCTATATTTAGATTTTAGGTTTCCCAGTTACTTTTCTTGACACACGTTTTGTTCGTAACAGTTTGGACGACAAACAGGATGCCGATGTTCGTTGCATGATTGTCTTAAGTTTAACGAAATGTACAGCAAGAGAATGCCTCCTCCTTTGATGCAATTGGTGTAAATTTCCGTATGAAACTATCATTGTTTACATGAAAAAGATTTATCAGAATGTGAACAGAGGGACACGAAGAGTTACGCACAAAACGACTTCCTTCAATGTCATATTTTTCTTCATTCTGTGCGAGTATGTTCAATTTTAGTACTGCAATACCTGCATTTATTTCTTTTCTTTACATTGCATTATTCCCTTCATAGTAATAGGACACTCAGTGATTTTATACAAAGGTGTTTTTCAATGCCTCGATTGCTTCAATGTCACAATTCGGAGTGAAAAAATATGCCGATTTCGTCGATCATTTGTATGGGATTTGCTTTTGCTTATGGAACTTATTCAAACTTTATCTGTTTTTATCTCTTTGAGACATATATATAAAACAATGAAAGTGTGAAATTTTACAAGTTTATTCAAAATAAGTGGCAAAGTCCGAAATAACAGAGGTTACCCTCATTTGAACCATGATTGAATTTTGCCTCATATATATTTAACAACTAGTTTTTGTAAGTGTCATAGGTACAAGATCTGAGTACCTCATATAGGAGTGTTTCCACAGTTGCTGCACCCAAGATCAAGGGCATTTTTGCTATTTAGATTTGTATTACTAGCGATACTCTATCATGATTTTTTTGCTAATCTGATTGTATCTGATGGTAAAGTTGCGATGTATACAATTTGATACGGTATAGAATGACTTATTACCAAAGTAAACATTCAATTTTTAGAATTATTCAAAATGTGATTTTTATAGAAAATAATGTAAAGAGCCATTTGTAGACGAATGTTTACACGTAATAGTTGTGGAAGGTTGTGAGAGATATGAATACTCTAGGTCTTTATTGTCAATGTGAGCGTGATGATGGCATGACATGGTGCTATTACAACATCGTTAGTTTCATTTGTCCCTCGGGCCTACGCAATATAAATATGTGCCACGATGGGGAAGAGTACGTAAAGGCCCATTCTCATAGATCTTAATTGGTCTGGGCCATCTGTATGATAAAATGTTGGACAAATAATGCGTTGTGTATATTCCATCTGTTCCTCAGTCAAGTCAATGATTGCTTTGTTAAAGGGTCATCTTGTGTATTCTCTGCTTAGTTAAAGGTACCTGGTGGTATTCTATAAAGCCAGTCTGTCGCCCTTGGTACTCGGCGTGAGGCTATTTGTTTTGTGTCATCAGTGTTTTTTGTAAAATCAAGAACCAAAGGGATTCCTGTGTTAATAGTGGTCTGCAAATAAATGCAATTAAATTATTAATAACTAACCATTTTTAATATATAAAATTGCTGTACATAGGAAATTGCTGTTACAATTCTATTTTCCCATGGAGGAATAATAAACAAGATCATGGAAAGATAAGGTCACAATATGCAGATCTGTAAATTTGTTAGGAGTGCACGTTTTAATTTTCTTTTTTTTTATATCATATGTCAAACTGTTTTTATTGTTCAGAAAAAACTAGTGTTTTAATATAAAATCATTACCAGAAAAAAATAATTAAAACCCCCTCCCTCATCTCATTGTCAGGTCTTTCTCAAGCCTTAGAAATTTTGTATAAGTCTAGGTAACATGTTTAACCAGATCTACTGGGATATCTCTCCTGCTAATTACTTGACATAGTCATTATAATTAAAAAAACAACAACACATTAATATTAAATTAAAAAAACTATTGTCTGTTTCAGGAAAGCTACCGTTCTATAGGATCTTTTTTCTACACTAAAGGATATATATAGGGATCTTATAACTTACTAACACATATGTTTCTCAACAATGTTGTCAGTGATCTTGCAGATTTAATTTCTTACTCAATTGTCATAAAAGTTTACATGACATGTTCAATTTAACATCACTTCCTGTAGGAATTTTAGTTTAGATCTTCAGGGGTTAAAAACAAGGTTATACCTGATGGCTATAAATAGCTCAGCATTTGGATCACTTCCAACAACGATAGTTAATAATTATCGTCTGCAATGCCTTGTTTATAATTGAATCTTGGTTTCCTATTTGTGTTTCAATTTTTAATGAGTTATATTTAGAAATCTTCTTGAAGTACAGCAATTAACCCACAGAAATCTCATTTTCTAGCAAAAAGTGAATCCTAAATTTACACTTTCAATTGACATATTGGTGAATTTTATTTGGAAATATCTTTGAAGTCATCTGGATTAAAGGTTATTTGGGGCAAGACAATGGAGGATTTGTTTTACATCACCAAAAAAACAAAAACAAAAAATTGCTAAAACTGGGTCTAAAAATAAGGACACCGTTTTGTCTGTATTTAATAGTACCAATGCTAGCCCATCACCACAAATTCAATCTAATACCCTGGTTGTCACGACAACTATTCTTCCTATTTTGGTAACTATGCAGGATGCTGTATTAGTGATAAGCGGTTACATTTAAATGCTAAAAGTTGAGAAAGTAATTCAGATTAGAATGTGTCAGAGCTTGAAAGACTTCTTTCGTTAGCCCTTATAGAAACAGGCAGGACGGCTTGATTACGTTTTGAAATGTTAAAACTCTAATTTGTAGCTAATCAGCATGTGTGAATTGGCTACAGCCTATTGCCACTCTGTTGCCATTTAACAAAAGATAAGGTTACTGATAGGCCCCCTTAACTATATTTGGAAGAACTGTAACAGGAAATTAATCAGATAATATACATATGCTTGCAATCACAATTATAGAATATTTTTGAAACTGAAAGTGTCACTATTTTTGTGTTACCTGCAACATGATGCGACATATAGGCATTGCTTTGTCGGCGTCCGTTCCGTGGTCAGAAACAAGGTTTTCGTGTGATAACTTGAGTTCCCTTTAGATGATTGAGCTCAAACTTGATATAGTGCTTCCTTACTAAAAGTGCTTCCTTGGAAATGCTTTTCAGGTCCTAAGGTCAAAGGTGAAGGTCACCGTTACTATAAAGAGAAATGTTTCCGTGCGATAACTCGAGTTTATTTAGGTTGATCAAGCTCAGACTTCATACAGTGCTTTCTTACCAACAGTGCTTGCTTGGGATTGCTTTTCAGGTCCAAAGGTCGAGGTCACCATTGCTATAGATAGAAAATCAGTTTCGGTGCGATAACTTAAGAGTGCCTAAGGGTTGATTGAACGCAATCTTTATACAGTGTTTCCTTACTAAAAGTGCTTGCTTGGGATTGCTTTTCAGGTCCAAAGATCAAAGGTCAAGGTCACTGTTACTATAAATAGAAAATCTGTTTCCATGCAATAACTAGGGTTTCTTTTGGTTGATCGAACTCAGACTTTATAAAGTGCTTTCTTACCAATAGAGCTTGCTTTGGATTGCTTTTCAGGTCTGAAGGTCAAAGGTCAAAGGTCAATCTCACTAGAGTTACCTGCGTAGGCGACACAACCAATCCTGTGGAATTCTTGTTTATCTTCTCTATCCACAATGTAAAACTCGCATTTCCTTTCTATATCAGGTATTTATTATTGGGAAAAAATGATCAGAAAAAAAAACCACATTGTCAATACCAAGGAAGGGATATTACTTTTTTTCTCCTGTCTGTGTTTGTATTTTGTTAATTACACCAGAAGCAGTAATTTCGAGTTCTTTACTGATGATGATATTTTGATCACTATAGCTATAATAACCAAACTATATAAGATCATTAATGGCTACCTAAAGTATAATGCCTGGAAAAGAGTTTTTGGCATTAACAAAAGGTTGTGAACAAAACTGATGTATGGTATTTCATCTTTTGGTCAAAGATGACCCTACAATTATAGATACCTGAATATCCTGTTAAAAGACTGATGACTTGCAACACACTTCCTCTGACTCGAAAGTATTATTAGCTGTCATGAGGTACACATGGCAGCATGACCTAGCCCTAGAGGTGGAGTCTTTGAAGTCCAACTCTTCGAGGTCAATTAAGTTTTTGAGGTCAGTGTCCGGGAGGTTGAGTCTTTGAGTCGTGTTGTCTGTGGTATCACATACAACAGACAGACCCAGTAGTACTAGAACTGGTGTGTTGTTGTTGTCTGTGGTATCACATACAATAGATAGAGCCAGTAGTACTTGAACTGGTGTGTTGTTGTTGTCTGTGGTATCACATACAACAGACAGACGCAGTAGTACTAGAACTGGTGTGTTATTGTTGTCTGGGGTATCACATACAATAGATAGAGCCAGTAGTACTTGATCTGGTGTGTTGTTGTTGTCTGTGCTATCACATACAATAGATAGAGCCAGTAGTACTTGAACTGGTGTGTTGTTGTTGTCTGTGGTATCACATTCAACAGACAGACCCAGTAGTACTTGACCTGGTGTGTTGTTGTCTGTGGTAGCACATACAACATACATACCCAGTAGTACTAGAACTGGTGAGTTATTGTTGTCTGTGGTATCACATACAACAGTCAGACCCAGTAGTACTAGAACTGGTGTATTGTTTTCTGTGGTATCAGATACAACAGACAGACACAGTAGTACTAGAACTGGTGCGTTGTTGTTGTCTGTGGTATCACATTCAACAGACAGACCCAGTAGTACTAAAACTGGTGTGTTGTTGTTGTCTGGGGTATCACATACAATAGATAGAGCCAGTAGTACTTGATCTGGTGTGTTGTTGTTGTCTGTGGGATCACATACAACAGACAGACCCAGCAGTACTAGAACTGGTGTGTTGTTGTAGTCTGTGGTATCACATACAACAGAAAGACCCAGTAGTACTAGAACTGGAGAGTTGTTGTTGTCTCTGGTATCACATACAACAGACAGACGCAGTAGTACTAGAACTGGTGTGTTATTGTTGTCTGTGGTCTCACATACAACAGACAGACCCAGTAGAACTAGAACTGGTGTGTTGTTGTTTTCTCTGGTATCACATACAACAGACAGAGCCAGTAGTACTAGAACTGGTGAGTTATTGTTGTTTGTGGTATCACATACAACAGACAGTCACAGTAGTACTAGAACTGGTGTGTTTTTGTTGTCTGTGGTATCACATACATCAGACAGACCCAGTAGTACTAGAACTGGTGTGATGTTGTTGTCTGTGGTATCACATACAACAGACAGACCCAGTAGTACTAGAACTGGTGTATTGTTTTCTGTGGTATCACATACAACAGACAGACACAGTAGTACTAGAACTGGTGTGTTGTTGTTGTCTGTGGTATCACATACAACAGACAGCCCCAGTAGTAATAGAACTTGTGAGACATTGTTGTCTCTGGTATCACATACAACAGACAGACCCAGTAGTAATAGAACTTGTGAGACATTGTTGTCTCTGGTATCACATACAACAGACACACCCAGTAGTACTAGAACTGCTGAGTCGTGTTGTCTATGGTTTTTCACATACAACAGACAAATCCGGACGGACGGACGGATGGGAATCGCCAATCTAGAAGCCCTGATTGCGTTGCAATCTGGCCAAAAACAACAAACCTATGCTTGAAACCCATTGCATGATTATGCGAGACGAATATTGTGAGTTTTTCACATAATTGGATGTTTTCTTTGTGTATCTATTATGTACACCTCAAAGAAACCATGTTTATTTTATTCCACAGCCATCCTTTCAATAATTGGGACCTCTACTTCAAGAAATGATTTTCTGTAAAAAAATTATTGACATGTGTAAATGTTTTATAGTGTTTATGGTTCTTTTTCTACCACCAAAGAAGTTTTGGACATAATTTCTATAAAAATCAATCGGTGAAATAAAGTTCAAATGAAAAGTGTCAGAACAAATATAGATTCAGACATAAACTGTGTAAAAGATAATTTTATTATGATTAATTACAAAAGGAATATGCATGGACACAGACAGAAAGCCGACTTAATAATCCATATTAGTATACTATTCATTTGAAAAAAAAAAACCGCCTTAAAAAAAAAGACACCTCTGGCTACTTTAACATCTGCATTGTTGATCTTTTCACTTCAAGATCTTTGTAGGAAATAAAAACAAAACTTTTTTTGCAGATATATATTAGATTTTTATTTATCACATCAAACAACCTGACAACAGAAATGCAACACATTATAATCAATAGACTTTCTTGTAACAATTTCATCTTGGCTAGAACAGGTACGTATACATGCAGTCACTTTTTTTGATTTGCTATCAATTTTTCTTTATGGCATGGGATGTTCCATGACCTGTTAAAAAAATAACAGTTCATATTAACAGCAAGAACTTTACCATAGAAGTAATATGAAAAATTCATTAACATGAAAGAAAAAAAAATATATGATAATTTGACAATGAAAAATATTTTCATAATACTTTTGGCTACTATCCAAAGCAACAAATAGACCCTGATCATTTACTAGTACCATGTTTGCAATCCGATTCAATTATTTTGTTGCGTGGTTATGTTTACCTACGTACGTCTATCTAACATGCCAACTGGGAAAGCACTTCCCGAAACTAGTTATTTTTTCATCACATCAGATTGAAAAGTGTTTAGTCCTACAGGTCTTTTGTGTGTTACATCATCATGATCATATATGCCGCTTTACTTAATACTGCAAAAATAACTGAACTTTTCATCAGCCATTCGTCTGTTCGTGTTTCAAGAATCGTTTTCTCTTAATATTTGTGAAGGCACGACTCGACAACAATCTTTCCTAAAATACGATGACATAATTAATAGTTGAACTTTCTTTTCAGCACGATAGGTATGTTCAATATTAAGTTTACGAGTGAAAACAACTCACCTTACGACATATTTACATTCGTTTCCACCGGATGTAAAGCGCCACCTCACGTCACCTCACTTCCAAAGTACCATTTGAGGTGAGCTAAAAACCTATAGTGGTCGTAGGGGAAAAAAGTAATAAATAATGTACATAGATTTACTTAAAATGTATACAAGGTTATAATTATACTGAATAAATATGGGGCTGCATTGATACGGTTTAAAGACTTAATCATGCTTTAAACAGGTTGATAAATACTGTATGAGGGCTGTATTTACTGTATACAGGGTTATATATTCTAGCGGAAAAAAAGAAACTGTGCATGCCTAAAATGTGTTATAAAAATAAATGTGTATGACGAAGAACAACAAGGTTTTCAGGGACAATTTATTTGTTATTTATTAACAGTTCAGGAGTGATGTAAACACAGCAGGGGTCAATACTGAGTTCACAAAGTTAATACCTCGTATGTCCACCATTTGCCTGAATGCAAGCCTGGCAACGTCTACGCATGGAGCCTATCAGGCGGTTCAAGAATGCTTGTTGGATGGCATTCCAGATCTGTACCAACGCTGCAGCCAAATCAGCAACAAACGTCACCGGTTGATTAGGTAATGCCCGTAATCTGTGCTTCATTTCATCCCAGACGTGTTCAATGGGCGACAGATCAGGGGATACAGCAGGCAACGGCAACACGTCAACGTTCTGCTGGGCCAGAAAGTCCATAGGACACGAGCTGTGTGTGGCTTGGCGTTATCCTGCTGTAGCGTAATCTGACATTGCTTCCCTTGCACAATTGGAATGACGTACGTGGGTCCCTAGGATCTCGTCACGTTAACGTAGCGCGTTCAAATTCCCGTTAACAACCACCAGAGGCGTTCTCCCGTTGGCTGTGATGCCGCCCCAAATCATAACGCTGCCTTCCCGAAAGAACGTCGTTGTACCAAACACGCGTCACAGAAACGTTCTCCAACGCAGCTATACACTCTGAAACGGCCGTCACTACTATCCAGGTGGACTCGTCCGTAAACAAAAGCCTGCCCAATACGTTGAGTAAATCGCAGATGCCTTCTGCACCAGCCCAGCCGTGCTACACGATGACGTGGCAGAAGAACTGGGCGGGACGTTGCGAACGGATAGCTTGTTCATGCATTCGGTTCCATACAGTTCTCAGGCTTATTGGTAGCAACCCAGGGATTGTCCGTGCAGTCAAACTTGTCGTTTGGAAGCGATTTCTCAAATGGACAAGCCGAATATGGTTGTCCTGTTGACGTGACGTCACACGTTGACGTCCCGCATGAGGTCGATCGCTGATGTGGCCAAACTGTTGATGTCGTCTCCACAAATCCCGGATTGTGTTTCGATGGACATGAAAACGTGTAGAGACAACGGCTTGGCCCATACCAGCTTGAAGCATACCAATAATCCAGAGGCGGTCATTTTCATTGAGACTCGGCATAGCATATAATCACAAATTAAAACGTTATAATGCTGTTTTTACTGTTCACTGGTTGCAACAGATTGACCCAACAGTTGAACAATAAACTTTCATTGTCGAATTGGATGGCTGGACGAGAAAAAAACGTGCAAACTGGTCAATGCCTATAGAGAGCAAACTGCACGGGAAAAACTGTCAATGACACACAGATAGTGTGTATGTGTCATGCTCGGTCATGTGTGTGAAATTTCATGTATATACAGTTGGTAATACATGTTCTATAGCAATTCTCCGCATGCACAGTTTCTTTTTTACGCTAGTATAAACTGATTCTGTATAATTTTCTTAACAGTACATCAGAGTGGATCTGTGAATTCAACCCATCAGTGAACAGGTTTAATGTAAAGAAGCACTTCATACCAACTTTAACCCAACAATCATCTCAAAAAGGAAAATGACATGTAAAACATTAGTGCTGTTTACATTTAAGAACTTTTATCTCTTAATATCCTACGACATTAATGTATACACCTCAGTGCTGCTACAGATATCTAATGGTGAACACAAACAGCCAGATTACTTTGAGAGATTACCAAAATATATTTACAACATGTGAGTGATTCTAAATATGATTCAAGTCATTTGTTTTTAATCAATTTCAGCATCTTCATCTGGCAATAGACAAGAAAAAGTAAATATAACAGATTTGTTAACAAAATAAACATGAAAATATCTAATAATAATGATAATAAACTTTATTGATTGAGGATAAAATACATGTTTAGCCAAAGGCTAATCTTCCACATGTTCCTCATCTGTAATACATTAATGTCCTAGCTGCCAAGCAAATCAGTGTCATTTGATTGATTGATTGATTGATTGATTAATTGATAGGTTTTACGTCCGCTTCACTACCGAGTTCGGTTATCCAGCAGACGATAGTGTCATTTCTGAGAAATTTCTATATATATAGTGTCATTTCTGAGAAATTTCTATATATAGTAACAATGACCTTAACCTTTGATACAAAAATTAGAAGTATTTTCAGATTCAACCTAAATTCTATAAAGGCTGATTGAATTAGTTAACAAGCGAAGTTGATGAAGTGATATCATTGAATTGGTCAAAATGTTTCCATAAATAGGAAGAGCAACCTTATAGCCTTAAATTGGAACTTGTCAAAATCAAATATGTCTTTCCAGAAGCCATCTTTTTTTTCTTTTGATCAATTTCAAAAATAAAACTGTTCATCTAAATATATCACCAAGGGAAACCTACATTTAAAATTTCAGAACGATCTGTCCAGTATTTTTTAAGAAATAATAATAATAAAAATTAATCAAGGACATAAAACCGCTAATAAAAGACATTTGAACAGCCCACTATCTGATGGTAGCGATCTAATAGACCAAGAAACCTGGCATTTTTAATAGAGGCCTCACATAAACTGTAATAATAATAGTAACAATTTAATTCAGTACAGAGTTTGAACATTTTGTTATCGACAGCTGTATAGATATCTGATAAGTCTTACTTTTTCTCACCTGTTGCTCCGATTTGGTTAATTTTATTCAAACTGTGACACAAAATGCAAATATGTTAAAAAAATCATAATAATTCAAATATACTGCATTGTGGCATCACAAATTCCTGGGTCACTGAGGCAGAATTAAGCTCAGAAGAATTTTCAATACAGACCGTTAGGCAGAAGATCAATTAACTGCTCAGACAAGGAGGATCTAAGTGAGAGTGAGAGATTTTACAGATCTGAATGACCCAACGGTCATATCAATCAAAATCAAGAGTTGATGTCTGCCCTTTAAATCTAGTGGTAAAAAATTGCTTACTGACAAGTATTCATTGAAAAAATATTTGCCAGCAAACAATGCCCTTCTAAGAGTACAGCATTACATGGCTGAGGACATGCAGCTCAGCAGTTAGTTCTATTGTGTCTGTCTGTTGTATGTGATACCACAGACAACAATGACTCACCAGTTCTAGTTCTATTGGGTCTGTCTGTTGTATGTGATACCACAGACAACATGCCTCAGCAGTTCTAGTGCTACTGGGTCTGTCTGTTGTATGTGATACCACAGACAACAACAACACACCAGTTCTAGTACTACTGGGTCTGTCTGTTGTATGTGATACCACAGACAACAACAACACACCAGTTCTAGTACTACTGGGTCTGTCTGTTGTATGTGATACCACAGACAACAACAACACACCAGTTCTAGTACTACTGGGTCTGTCTGTTGTATGTGATACCACAGACAACAACAACACACCAGTTCTAGTACTACTGGGTCTGTCTGTTGTATGTGATACCACAGACAACAACAACACACCAGTTCTAGTACTACTGGGTCTGTCTGTTGTATGTGATACCACAGACAACAACAACACACCAGTTCTAGTACTACTGGGTCTGTCTGTTGTATGTGATACCACAGACAACAACAACACACCAGTTCTAGTACTACTGGGTCTGTCTGTTGTATGTGATACCACAGACAACAACAACACACCAGTTCTAGTACTACTGGGTCTGTCTGTTGTATGTGATACCACAGACAACAACAACACACCAGTTCTAGTACTACTGGGTCTGTCTGTTGTATGTGATACCACAGACAACAACAACACACCAGTTCTAGTACTACTGGGTCTGTCTGTTGTATGTGATACCACAGACAACAACAACACACCAGTTCTAGTACTACTGGGTCTGTCTGTTGTATGTGATACCACAGACAACAACAACACACCAGTTCTAGTACTACTGGGTCTGTCTGTTGTATGTGATACCACAGACAACAACAACACACCAGTTCTAGTACTACTGGGTCTGTCTGTTGTATGTGATACCACAGACAACAACAACACACCAGTTCTAGTACTACTGGGTCTGTCTGTTGTATGTGATACCACAGACAACAACAACACACCAGTTCTAGTACTACTGGGTCTGTCTGTTGTATGTGATACCACAGACAACAACAACACACCAGTTCTAGTACTACTGGGTCTGTCTGTTGTATGTGATACCACAGACAACAACAACACACCAGTTCTAGTACTACTGGGTCTGTCTGTTGTATGTGATACCACAGACAACAACAACACACCAGTTCTAGTACTACTGGGTCTGTCTGTTGTATGTGATACCACAGACAACAACAACACACCAGTTCTAGTACTACTGGGTCTGTCTGTTGTATGTGATACCACAGACAACAACAACACACCAGTTCTAGTACTACTGGGTCTGTCTGTTGTATGTGATACCACAGACAACAACAACACACCAGTTCTAGTACTACTGGGTCTGTCTGTTGTATGTGATACCACAGACAACAACAACACACCAGTTCTAGTACTACTGGGTCTGTCTGTTGTATGTGATACCACAGACAACAACAACACACCAGTTCTAGTACTACTGGGTCTGTCTGTTGTATGTGATACCACAGACAACAACAACACACCAGTTCTAGTACTACTGGGTCTGTCTGTTGTATGTGATACCACAGACAACAACAACACACCAGTTCTAGTACTACTGGGTCTGTCTGTTGTATGTGATACCACAGACAACAACAACACACCAGTTCTAGTACTACTGGGTCTGTCTGTTGTATGTGATACCACAGACAACAACAACACACCAGTTCTAGTACTACTGGGTCTGTCTGTTGTATGTGATACCACAGACAACAACAACACACCAGTTCTAGTACTACTGGGTCTGTCTGTTGTATGTGATACCACAGACAACAACAACACACCAGTTCTAGTACTACTGGGTCTGTCTGTTGTATGTGATACCACAGACAACAACAACACACCAGTTCTAGTACTACTGGGTCTGTCTGTTGTATGTGATACCACAGACAACAACAACACACCAGTTCTAGTACTACTGGGTCTGTCTGTTGTATGTGATACCACAGACAACAACAACACACCAGTTCTAGTACTACTGGGTCTGTCTGTTGTATGTGATACCACAGACAACAACAACACACCAGTTCTAGTACTACTGGGTCTGTCTGTTGTATGTGATACCACAGACAACAACAACACACCAGTTCTAGTACTACTGGGTCTGTCTGTTGTATGTGATACCACAGACAACAACAACACACCAGTTCTAGTACTACTGGGTCTGTCTGTTGTATGTGATACCACAGACAACAACAACACACCAGTTCTAGTACTACTGGGTCTGTCTGTTGTATGTGATACCACAGACAACAACAACACACCAGTTCTAGTACTACTGGGTCTGTCTGTTGTATGTGATACCACAGACAACAACAACACACCAGTTCTAGTACTACTGGGTCTGTCTGTTGTATGTGATACCACAGACAACAACAACACACCAGTTCTAGTACTACTGGGTCTGTCTGTTGTATGTGATACCACAGACAACAACAACACACCAGTTCTAGTACTACTGGGTCTGTCTGTTGTATGTGATACCACAGACAACAACAACACACCAGTTCTAGTACTACTGGGTCTGTCTGTTGTATGTGATACCACAGACAACAACAACACACCAGTTCTAGTACTACTGGGTCTGTCTGTTGTATGTGATACCACAGACAACAACAACACACCAGTTCTAGTACTACTGGGTCTGTCTGTTGTATGTGATACCACAGACAACAACAACACACCAGTTCTAGTACTACTGGGTCTGTCTGTTGTATGTGATACCACAGACAACAACAACACACCAGTTCTAGTACTACTGGGTCTGTCTGTTGTATGTGATACCACAGACAACAACAACACACCAGTTCTAGTACTACTGGGTCTGTCTGTTGTATGTGATACCACAGACAACAACAACACACCAGTTCTAGTACTACTGGGTCTGTCTGTTGTATGTGATACCACAGACAACAACAACACACCAGTTCTAGTACTACTGGGTCTGTCTGTTGTATGTGATACCACAGACAACAACAACACACCAGTTCTAGTACTACTGGGTCTGTCTGTTGTATGTGATACCACAGACAACAACAACACACCAGTTCTAGTACTACTGGGTCTGTCTGTTGTATGTGATACCACAGACAACAACAACACACCAGTTCTAGTACTACTGGGTCTGTCTGTTGTATGTGATACCACAGACAACAACAACACACCAGTTCTAGTACTACTGGGTCTGTCTGTTGTATGTGATACCACAGACAACAACAACACACCAGTTCTAGTACTACTGGGTCTGTCTGTTGTATGTGATACCACAGACAACAACAACACACCAGTTCTAGTACTACTGGGTCTGTCTGTTGTATGTGATACCACAGACAACAACAACACACCAGTTCTAGTACTACTGGGTCTGTCTGTTGTATGTGATACCACAGACAACAACAACACACCAGTTCTAGTACTACTGGGTCTGTCTGTTGTATGTGATACCACAGACAACAACAACACACCAGTTCTAGTACTACTGGGTCTGTCTGTTGTATGTGATACCACAGACAACAACAACACACCAGTTCTAGTACTACTGGGTCTGTCTGTTGTATGTGATACCACAGACAACAACAACACACCAGTTCTAGTACTACTGGGTCTGTCTGTTGTATGTGATACCACAGACAACAACAACACACCAGTTCTAGTACTACTGGGTCTGTCTGTTGTATGTGATACCACAGACAACAACAACACACCAGTTCTAGTACTACTGGGTCTGTCTGTTGTATGTGATACCACAGACAACAACAACACACCAGTTCTAGTACTACTGGGTCTGTCTGTTGTATGTGATACCACAGACAACAACAACACACCAGTTCTAGTACTACTGGGTCTGTCTGTTGTATGTGATACCACAGACAACAACAACACACCAGTTCTAGTACTACTGGGTCTGTCTGTTGTATGTGATACCACAGACAACAACAACACACCAGTTCTAGTACTACTGGGTCTGTCTGTTGTATGTGATACCACAGACAACAACAACACACCAGTTCTAGTACTACTGGGTCTGTCTGTTGTATGTGATACCACAGACAACAACAACACACCAGTTCTAGTACTACTGGGTCTGTCTGTTGTATGTGATACCACAGACAACAACAACACACCAGTTCTAGTACTACTGGGTCTGTCTGTTGTATGTGATACCACAGACAACAACAACACACCAGTTCTAGTACTACTGGGTCTGTCTGTTGTATGTGATACCACAGACAACAACAACACACCAGTTCTAGTACTACTGGGTCTGTCTGTTGTATGTGATACCACAGACAACAACAACACACCAGTTCTAGTACTACTGGGTCTGTCTGTTGTATGTGATACCACAGACAACAACAACACACCAGTTCTAGTACTACTGGGTCTGTCTGTTGTATGTGATACCACAGACAACAACAACACACCAGTTCTAGTACTACTGGGTCTGTCTGTTGTATGTGATACCACAGACAACAACAACACACCAGTTCTAGTACTACTGGGTCTGTCTGTTGTATGTGATACCACAGAAAACAACAACTCACCAGTTTTAGTACTACTGGGGCTGTCTGTTGTATGTGATACCACAGACAACAACAACACACCAGTTCTAGTATTACTGGGTCTGTCTGTTGTCTGTGATACCACAGACAACAACAACTCACCAGTTCTAGTACTTGTTATACTGCCTGTCTACGCTAAGGTTAAGAAGAATGGTTAAGCTCAGTTTCCAAGTTATCGATTATTCCACATCAACTAAACTGGTATGACTTATGTGTCTAAGGATGCCCATCACATTCAATGCTTCAGATGCTGTCTGTTGTATGTGATACCACAGACAACAACAACACACCAGTTCTAGTACTACTGGGTCTGTCTGTTGTATGTGATACCACAGACAACAACAACTCACCAGTTCTAGTACTTGTTATACTGCCTGTCTGCGCTAAGTTTAAGAAGAATGGTTAAGCTCAATTTCCGAGTTATTGATTATCCCACATCAACTAAACTGGTATGACTTATGTGTCTAAGGATGCCCATCACATTCAATGCTTCAGATGCTGCTTCTGACCAACACTTTACGCTTGACTGACCAGGTTAAGAAGATTGGTTTAGGTCACTTACCAAGTAACTACTTGTCCTACATCAACCAAACTTGCATGGCTGATGTATCTAAGGATGCTTATCGCATGCAATGCTTCGAATGCTGCTTCTGACCTACATTTTTAGCTTCAGTGACCAGGTTAAGAAGATTGGTTAAGGTCAGTTACTAAGTCACTACTTGTTCTACATCAACCAAACTTGCATGGCTTTTGTATCTAAGGATGCTTATCACATGCAATGCTTTAGATGCTGGGTCTGACCTACATTTTCCGCTTGACTGACCAGGTTAAGAAGATTGGTTAAGGTCAGGCCACATCTGCATTATGGTTAAGAAGATTGGTTTAGATCACTTACCAAGTAAGTGGCTTTAATTATGTATCTAAGGATGCTTATCACATGTGATGCTAAAATTTACATGAAAAGGTACTGTAGCAATCTGGCCATATCGCCATTGGCGGTTTCTTGTTTAAACCTGTACTGGTCCTCCAATTCATATTTTTTGTTTTTTTTTGTTTTTTTTAAGTATTTCATTGGTCTCTAAATGGCTGACTGAAAACAGTGGAAGCAGTAGCTAACATTATGTTTCATATTTCAAAAACATTGTACACCGCTTTGAAATTATTTCACACATAAAGACAATCTAATAGTTCCATTCAAAGGAAATCATGAGAGTAAATGGGTTCCCATAGAGTGGTTCTAATCTAGTCCTAACCTTGGTGTCTGCATGCTGGTGCTAACCTTCAGGAGGCAGCAGACCGAACATACATCATACCACTAGACAAGAATGATATGCCGTCAATACTATTACAAATCTCTACAACAAATTTTCTCCAATTTATTCCTCAAGGAATCATGTTAGTTTAAAGGTCATCTGTCCATCACAAAATATAGTAACCGATACTTCCATTACAGTTTGTTTTTAAATGAAATGAAAGTGGACAAGGATTCAGGACTGAAAATGTTGTAGGAAGCCATGTCTTTATAGCTGTTCAATGTGGTGTAATTGCTATTATTACCCTTCCACATTGAAAACCAATGGTAAAATCACTCTAACGATACTCGAATGTTCACACAAGAACATCAGTTCCATTACGTCAATCAGACTAAAACTACACACAAGTCTACCTATCCAGAAGTGCCAAATGCTTTTTGAGATTGCTTTGTATCTGGTTAAAAGGTCAATGTTCAAGGTCACTGGTACCAAAAACAGGAAATTTAGTTTCTGAACAAGATCATGAGTTGCTTTGAATTCATCTAATAGGAAACATCAAACAAGATTTCAACACCAAAAGTGCTTGCTTCATTCAGTAAGTCTGAAGATCCGATAGTTATACTGTTCTTGAAGTAATCTTCACCACCTGTATCAGACTTCAAGCATCAATCACCTTCCAGGAATTAGTTAACGATTGTACAGTGTTGCTATGCAACACATTATTTTTACTGCAGGCTTATTACCTGATTTCCCTGGTATGTATAAACTATATGTGCACTTACTATACAGAAGTAAGTTAGTCTATTTTATAGTCTTCGATACCTTCTTCTTTTATTCTGTTGTACGATGTATGTATAAAGAAAGTAATGGCTGGTCTTTCTGACTCTAACAAACTTTGTAATAAAGTAGGACCTTCCTCAATGATTTATGTATAAATCAACCATTTCTATTCTTAAATCATTAAAACCATGTCTAAAGAACAGCAAAAGTCAATAAAACACATCGATATCTGAATACTTTTTGAACTAGTGTACATGGAAGATTTTTGGGCCAGTACAAAATACTGTTAACTCATTCTTATCTCATAATTTAGATTTGTAAAACTTTAATTTATATTCTATTCTTTCAATCATGAAAATAATGAGAGTGACAATTAACATTAAAAGCGAAAAAACACACATGGCTATCCATATTATTTTGTACTTATGTTTAAAGAACATATATTATGGACCCTCGGGCAAAATGACCTTGCATGGGCAGCTAGGGCAAAACTTTCTTCTTAAAAAATTGTCCTACAAAACTGTTTAGGGGTGTTTCAGCATGCATACACCCCTCTTTTTTCAGGGACAACACAGAAGATTTCCTGAACAATAAGCATAATTGTAAGTAATAATTTAGCAGCATATTTCCAACAAATTACATGTAATGGTGGGGAAGGTAAAAGGAACAGCATACATTTCCATGGATTTGAGAATCACTTGTTATGGTTAGGGAAGGAAAGGAACAGCATTTTCCACCAAATAACAAAAAAAAAAGGAACGACATTTTTTCTCCAATTCATATATGTAATGGTCGGAGCAATGGATTGGGGAGGAAAAAAAGGAAAGCATATTTTTGTCCACCAAATCACTTGTATTGGTTTGGGAGGTAAATGGAATAGCATTTTCCTCCAAGTCACTTGTAATGGTTCGGGATGGGAATAATGAACAGCTGTCGGCATGCTTCCACCAATTCATCTTATGATTTTGGAAACAAACATATGTGTTCCCAGAGTGAAGCCATTTGGAAATATCCTTCTAAATCTTAAGAAGTTTTAGATCGGAAAAAAAGAACAGTGTATTTACATAATGACAATGTATTCAGTCAAACCTGGGATAGGGAGGAGAATGTTGTCACAGAAAAAAATCTTTGGTGTTGATGATGTGATAATGAGATCTCCGAGCCACACATACTAGTGTTCCCACAATGACGCCCTTACCAAGCTTTCTAGTGACACAGATTTATCATTGGGTCACGTAAGCGTCACCTTGGACCACCAAGGGGGTGGGAACAGTCTTTTTATAGCTTCAATCTGTGAAAGAATGTGTTCTTTAAAATTTTCCCTCATTAGGAAATGTTAGACCTTTTAATTAAGGCATGGGAATATTTCCTAATGGGAGTGCTTGTTAAAATCAACACGTTACTTGGAGTGGATCGAGTGGTATCATTGTAACCGTCTAAGTTGGTCTTGTTACATGTCTTTATATGAAGATAAAACAAATTGAACACCAAATCAGATAGAGGTAATTTTTTAATCATCTACAACAAAGTTTCAGGATTATTTTGAGTTTTATCAGAATATGTACATCTTGCATCTTGGCCTATGGTGTACATCATGCAGGCTTTTGATTTCTGATGGAGTTATTGCCCTTTTCATTGGGATAGGGGAGGGGATTGGCACAAACGATGATAACCATGTCTGTTCTGTTGCATTGCAATTTTAGTCATGTCATAACTGTCTTTGTTTCTTAACATATTTTCATGAAAGTTTATACATAGGTCAAGTATGAGATTTAATCAATATCTCAGATGAGTTCATATGTCAGGGTCCAAAGGTCGACTGCCAAGGTCAGTGTTGCTATATATACATCAGTCTTACAGATGTTTTCTTAAAGTTTTAATTTGAAGTCAATATTCACTAATTGACATGAATTGAGAATATAATAAAAACAGAAATTTTTTTTAGGGTAAAATTTCAGGGCTGCAGTATTTAACGGCATCAAATTCACTAGGAGTAGATTTTCCTGGAATAAACATTTGTTGAAAAAAGTACTTGTATAAACTTTGTAATTTAACATGGTCAATAGTCCATCAGACATACTTGTATTAGTAAAAACTTTGTGGATTTTTTTAAATTTTATTTTTAAATCTAGAGAATAAACAAAAAATGATATCAATAAAAATGTATGCTTTTATACTAGTCCCACAGTTATATTTTCTAACACAGGCATAGGGTGAAAAAGTAGTATTAGTAACGTCAGCTTGTCTACTGTTGGTAAGGTTGGCTAGCGTCTGTCGATCAAACATGGAAGGTCACTTGATTCAGGCATTAAATGAACCTTTTATTTTTGCTGTATTGATGTTTAAAACCCTGATTATAAATCTGACGTTAGTATTTTCAAGTTTTTCAATGGATACATAGTACCTTTGAATCTGAGATTTTGTTGAAACGTGTTTTAAGCAATGAGTTGTACATGTTTTCCCTCATCACAATGACAATGAGGATTCCATCTCTGCTTGCTGTCAATTTTGAGTCAGAAAAGTGCACAACGTAATACCAGTTAGGGCTGAGTGAGTAATTATGTAAGGACCAAAGGAGACTTTAAGTACAGCCATAACTTAACCGAGCTACAAGTTTCAAAATAAACATGTGTATGTCCTCAATGACTACTTTCCATGCAGAAAGCATTCATTTTATTTCTAAACATGGAGCCATTTGGTTGACTATTCTGTTTTATGTCTATATAAGGAAAGAATGACAGAAACGCTAAATTATCCAATTTTGTTTGAAATCAACAGAAGACAATTAATGGTTTCAGAGGCAGGATGTACCACTATAGATTTCTGTTTAAAAACGAGAGTTGTATGACATAGCTTATTTAGAGTCGACACTTGAATTCTTCAAACATTGCCTGTTTAACCTTTCCTCACTAATGGTTAGTATTGATCAGTGTGTCTTCCTGCCATCATTAGTCCACTCCTCAGAGCTTTGTGTAAAATGTTCAAAGCCTGAATATAAATTGTCAAGTTAGGATATTTCATTTTTTTTTTAACAAAAGGGCTCGTTTGAGAATTCTTTAATTTAATAATTTTAAATTGTTAAAAGTCACTTGATTGGATTTCATTTTGAGTTTATGATTTACCCTGATTAAATTGTAAAACTGAACCACTGTTTTACTATTCACTATGAAACAGATACATTACTTTTTGAAAATAAATTCAAAAAATTATTTGATGATATTTCATAATTCAGATTCTCACTTGGGTTTGGTCATTATTGAGACATTAAATTTAAGTAAAAGTGAACTTGATATCTTTCAGTGGTTTAAAAAGAAAAACACTTAAAAAAATCTATTGCCAGCTTTACAAGGCCTTGTGCAGTTTGTATGGATAGAAATACATGTAAGCTCACACATACTTAAATACGGATTATATATAATAAATATACATGTACCAAGTCTGACGCCCACAGCCGTCAGCTGTTTGACTTCATTTGTCCAATGTAGGTATCGTAGTTAACTTTCCTTTGGTACAAGTAAACACATACTTAAAATTTGAAATGGGAGAAATTCTTCCATTTCTGTGAGTTTTAATGTTTTACACCATCAAAAACAAGTACAGTGTATCTACTTTCTACAGTGTCATTCAATGTCACTGTGCAAACCAAGTACACTTCGTTTCAGGTCATCAGACTATATGATGACCCAAATAAGTAGAAATACGAACGTGACCAAAAGGTACACAAACAACACGAAAGACGCAGGTGAGAATTAAGTTGTCTATTCCACCATAAAACCATAGCATTAATATTCAATCGTATCAATATTACCGTACTCTGTAACTTTCAGACGGAAATAAAATGATATTTTTAGATATCACTATGAATCTTGTCTTCAGCCATGTAACACGTTAATTCTGGCATACTAATGCCAACTCTCCCTATTTCGGAGCGAGACTCCTGATTTTGAACCCTAAAGTTTAGCATTTTCAACCAGTGAGTTTGCTAAACTCTTCCTGTTTTCTAAGATTTAATGATTTCATCTGAAATAACAGCTCAAAAGATGCCATGGAAATTTTAAAAAATTGGCAAGTATATGTTCTGGTAAGACGCACGGCCTCCCTAACTCAGTGTCCGGAAGTCCATTACCTAGCTGCTTCAATTAATATGAAATGTCACTATCGGTTTACTTGGTTTAAGTAACACGTCCAGAGAAAAATCTATCTTGCTAGTTTTCACAATGAAGTGGACCAGCAATATAACTATGTCTATTCTTAGTTCCTTTGCAACCTAAACATGTTTCAACGACGACAGCGTTACTCAACTTTCAAATCTAGCGGACAAGCCTCCGCATTAGAATGTCATTGACAAATGCTTTAGGCTGTTCCAATAGGTTGATCATTGCAGTGAATCTTGGTAGGATTTTTAGCCCACCATCATCTGATGGTGGGCTATTCAAATCACCCTGCGTCTGTGGTCCGTGGTCTGTGGTCCGTCCTTAAACAATTCTTGTTATCAGTATTTCTTAAGAAGTACCAGAGGGATCTTTCTTAAATTTTATAGGTAGGTTCCCCTTGGTCCTTAGCTGTGCAGGATAGCTTTTGAGACTGATCGGATAAACAACATGGCCGACAGGCAGCCATCTTGGATTTTGATAGTGAAAGTTTGTTATCGATATTTCTCGGGATGTACCAGAGGGATCTTTCTCAAATTTTATATGTAGGTTCCCTTGTTCCCTTGTTGTGCAGCAGTGCCTGAAATGGATGGGCGCCTGCTTGCCAATGGCGATTAAAATCTTGCTTGGGCGACCAAAAGTTGTCAAAAGTGAGGTAGTCACTGGCCCAACAAAAATAGTTTGGGCGACTGTTGAAAAATTAATGAATAAAAGAAATTATAGTCCCTTCCACATTAACTTGGGGGCAGTGCATTTTTCAGTTGTCATTACTTCGATTTGAATCGAACTGTCCGTGATTTAGAAAATGTGATGATTTTTTATTTTTTATTTTTCTATATAAATACTGCCAGGGTGTCTTCTTTGAGGTGCGAGTTTTGTGTATTTCTTTGGGAATCATATCAGGTTTTAACTACATGTAGGGTTGAAGAATTAAAAAATTTATGTTTTTATTTTGTTTTACATATTACAAACATTGTCATGTTATATGTAATTTAAATGTGCTGAAGCATTGTGTTAAATGCTGTGGAAATATTTCTTCCCAAAAATATTTTGGCTACCAATATTTTACTCGCCCCGAAATATTTTTTGGGCCAGCCAATGCAGGTTCCCCACTAGCCTTTATTGTTCATGTTTACTTTTGAAACTGATCAGTTAAATAAAATGGCCTACCGACAGCCATCTTCGATTTTTGACATTGAAGGTTTGTTAGTAATATTTCTCAGGAATAACTTGAGGGATCTTTCTCAAATTTGATATGTAGGTTCCCCTTGATCCCTCTCGTTGTGCATGTTATATTTTGAGACTGATCATAAATACAAAATGGCTAAAGGAAGAAATAAACAGATCTTTCCCATATTGCAATGATTCTATTTCTTTCACATTAAGTACTGTACTAGTAAATATGTGAAATGACAAACTCATTTCACATGTCTTTTATACACAGCAGTATTAAGTTTAGATCAGAAGTTACCTCAAGGTGCTTTTACTGTTAACATGACTCGATCAAACAGATTAGAAAAAACAAGAGAAAAGATCGAACTGACAAAGAACTTATAAAGATGGTACAGTGGTGGGCACCAAGATCCCTCTGGGATCTCTTGTTTAAATATTTTTTTGGTGCCGTTTTTATTGTTTTAAAAGACAAACATGTGAATATAAGTATCGACATGCTTTTAGATTGGTTCATAAGCATTATGATTGCTCATTGCAATGCAGGAAAATGAAACATGGTTCAAATAATTTTCCTGTGATATAGTGGGTATTCATATTTCCTATGAACCGTATCTGAAAGCAGTTTAATGCGTAAATATGACTATCCATTCAATTGCACTTAAGCGCAATGTATCTTTTAGCACCCTTTCCTGACAATATCTTCAAAAATAGTCGAGCCTTTCCTTTTGAAAATTTACAGATATTGTTTGGTCTTAACTCAATAGGTCATGGTAAAAAAAAGAGGTCAAAGGTCAAATCATTGTACAGCTTATCCACAAGATGTACCTTCTAAATGGCTGAAACTTTTTTCTATGCAACGTCACAGATTTGTTTGTTATAACCAGACAGTGTGTCATTTAACACTAGATCTATAACCAAAAGATCAAGGTCAAGGAAAGGGGTCAAAGGTCAAATCATTGTTATGCATATCCAACCCATGTCTTCTAAATGGTTGAACTTTTCCTTTTGATATCAAGTATAATTATATTAATCATGACCAGACAGCTTGTTGTTTAAGATTTTGGTTCTGCACCTTTAAAGTCAAGTTAAGGGCAAGGGGTCACAGGTCAAATAATTGTAAAACTTGAATGTATGAAATTCTCCTGTCAGGTCTTGGAATTGATTTGAAATTCATTTTAAGAAAATACAGAGTTCATCAATTTTCAAAATACCGGTTATTAAATTGAAATCAACTCAATAGTCTACTAAATAAATGATAGTATATGAAAGTTGGTCGGAATTAAACAAAGAGACACACTGAGGTAAAAAGTCAAGGTCAAAGGTCAAGGTCATAAGGTTCAAAGGTCCAAGTCAAATTTTGCATCTTTTCACTGATGAGCATTTTATTATGACATGATGAAGCAAAGTTGATCAGAATTAAACAAGGAGTCAACTGATCAAAGGTCAAGATCAGAGGTCAAGGTCATTGGGTCAAAGGTCAAGGTTAAATTTTGTATCTTTTACTGGTGAACATTTTGTTATGAAGCTTTGAAGCAATGTTGCTCAGAATTAAACAAGGAGTCAATCGACTAAAGGTTAATGTCACTGGGTCATAGGTCAAGGTCAAATTTTGTATCTTTTCCCTGATGAACATTTTTTTGTGACATTATGAAGCAAAGTTGGTCGGAATTTAACAAAGAGTAAACTGACTTATGGGAACATTTACCAATATTTTCAAATTCTTATTCTTTGATGACATGACAAGTATTGTATTTCACTTAGTTTACATGCTGATTTCCACATCACATCTAAACAATAAAATAAAGCTACCAGTACCTATGATATAACTCAGGTGACCACGTGCACTAAGGCCCTTGGGCCTCTTGTCTAAATTTGTTTATCTGATCTCTATGAAGTTATTGCTTTGTTTGTGCCAAAAAAAAATGTTTAATTTATCCTCTGTCCCAATTAGATTTGATCTGGAAGCAGTTTTTATGAGTTCGCTCAATTTGCCTGTCATATCAATTGAAAATAGTGGTACTGAATGTTCTCAATCTAATGTCTGGTGATAAAACCACAACAAAGTACTCGTCTTTGAGAATTGATTTTTTTTTAAGTTTCTATGGTATGTAACATTAGCTGCAAGCTGTTTGCCATTATAAATTTGTTTTTATTACTGGAGTACATTTCTAAATTACTTTTGTAATACATGCTGCCAACTGTTACCAAACATGCAGAAAGGTCAAAGTTTAGACTGTTGCTGAAGCAGATTGCTCTGTGTCCTTCCCCTTCCTGGCATAATCACATTCACACATAAATACTGTTCTCCGGGGCAGAGATATTTAGTTATATGTACATGTATACATTATTTGATATTTTAACTCATTCCATACACTTTTGCTTTTGCCTCTGAGGTGAGTTTAATATCTGATAATCAATATCCTTGTTAAAAATATTGTCATTTCTCTTCAGAATTCATAGTTCTGGTGGAGAATAAAGTTCTTTTTTCTCTGTCATTATTATGAAGAAAAGGCAAGCTTTTGAAAATGCTTGTCAAAAATTATTTAAAAAATAATAAAAATAATAATAATGATACTCATGAGTCCTATAAATTGTATTACAAGTGGCAGTTTTAATAGTGTGCTTAATATGTGGCTGTCAGGTGGTTCAGTCTTACCACAATGAAGTCATTGTACAGAAACAGACTGCAATTTTAATATGAGAAATGGACAATCACATTCCAATCCGGTTGATTACACAAGATTGTGTTATAAATAGTCCATCTACAGCAACACTCAATGTCTCAGCCCAGTTATCTTCACCTAATATAACTTTAAGACATTTTTGTACAAACTTTTACTCCATTTGCAATGAAAATTCTTTTTTTTTGTCAAATTGTGATCAGGAACACTTTTAGAAACAACTTGATTAAGAAAAGACGAAGCAGAGAAACTGTTCTATATTGTACTGTAATAGCAACAAGCTGAACACATCGGGTCCAGCTTCTGCATCTGTGGCCTGGTTATTATTAAAATGTGTGTGTTATGTAACAGAAGGCTTGGATAGGCTTTGCCTGTATTATTCCTGGTTAATTTAAGATCAGTGTATGATAAGTACCCCCCCCCATTACAGCGCAATGCTTACCCTTCTGAACAGTAATTATAATGCTTATTTATTGAACTTTCGTATGTACATGTTTTATATTGACAAGACAGTAGTTTTTGCTTATAACACCCTAGTCTATACTTTCAAGGTCATGGTCACATCAAGGGGGTCAAAAGTCAAATTACAGCAATGCTTATCCAAACTGTAACTAAACTATATAATCATATACGGAATAAGATTCATCAGTCTTTCGAAAACGTCAGTTTCCTTTGTCAAGCAAAGAGTGTAAATGGCTTGTGTCTCGACTATATCTATAATGGCAATAACTTAGTTGCTGAACATAATATTTAATGAAATACAATACTTAATGAAATACAGTATATGTTAAATGACAAACATGATGCGGAACTGCACTGGGTCGATCGTCAGCGACCAGGTAGCTCAATTGGTAGAGTATCCGTCTGGAGTACGAAGGGTCCCGGGTTCAAACCCCGGTCTGGCCATTACATTTCTCTTTCTCCTGTTACATAACGAGGATGGTGTGCTATATGACACAATATGTAAACTTATAACCCAAGGTGAACAATGGCAGATCTCTGTGACAGTATAAAACTTTGAAAACACTTTTGGAATACCCATGTTGACGTCAAGATTCTAAACAATGATCAACAGCAAATAGTATCAAAACGTTTAAAAACTGTAATGACATGATCAGTTGAGGAATTTACGAGGGGTGCCAGCGTGTTTCTGTACAATGAAGAAGATCTATCGTTACAAATGGGACTGTGTGCTATACACAAATCCTCTTTTACACAGCGAGTTTGTCAGGACAAATTTTCGACAAATGGCAGAACAGGGAATAAGTACAAACGCACAGGAAGGTTTTGTACATATAAAATCCATCAAGAATTAGTCTGTAGTGTCGGCTGACACAAATACATCAGCCATTCTAGATACATTCCCCTAGTCCGGTATCGATTTTTGTCAAATTATATATATATACATTTTCAATATAATTGCCAGTCTGAATTAAGTGTGTGATTCGTTTCAGCAACACATATTCAGACTCTGTGCCCCATTTAATGTCTTCATTGGATGAAGTAAATTTATTTTTAAAAGTACAGCCTTTAGTTTGTAGAGCAGTGCTCCAGACCAGTGTTGTCAGGCACAACCTCACTGATTACATGCCTGGCATTGTAATGGTATAGCCAACTTTAATGGAGCTGTCCGTCTGATCAGACATCATGGGTCTAAACAGGTCTTCTGGTGATAAACTAATAACCATAGACAAAAACCTTACCGAATGTTCTTTTTTTTTGCAATGAATCAGACCAAATGTTTGCTGAATGATATAGTCTGTAATATTAACCCTTTCACCACTGTAGACTATAATGGACTCATCCATATCAATGCATGGCAGAGTCTACTAAAGTTACATAGGGTTGAAAGGGTTAAAGATCTCTTCAACTCATACCTGCTTAAGAAGATGTAGATTCAACTTCGAATATTGAATATCCCATTGGTCAATCTTGCATTAGGCATATGTTTAAAATCCACCTTTAAAGTTAGCAGTGACCACAAAGGTTTCTTTATATAAGAGGTGTCTCACTTGATTTTTTAGACAGGGTTGAAATACATCAGATTAAAGGCCCCCTCTGTATGGTTGAATTACTTACAAAGGGTTTCCTTAAGGTAAAATTGCAGATGATGTGGTATATGAAGGTAGGTTTAAATTACAGATTAAGTAGTGGTTTATTTTGACAAGCAGAGTTAAAAGAGACTTGTGGTTTCTTTTAGACAGAAGTGAACTACAGGATAGATGGTATATTTAGACAGTTGTAAATTACATAGGAAGTGCAGAAGGGTTGAATTGCAGGAAAAATATTTTGTTGGACAGGGTTGAATACAGAAAAAAATGCTTGTTAGATATATATAGGGTTGAAATAAAGAAATGATATCTTGCTAGTTAGGGTTGAGTTACAGAAATAGTATCTTGTTAGATAGGGTTGAGTTACAGAAATAATATCTTTTTAGATAGAGTTGAATTTAACAGTGATTGTTTTAGACAGGGTTGAGTTGAAGAAGAAAACGTCTCCTTTACAGGTTGGAATAGACCAGAAGATGTCTCACTAGACATTTTTTTCCTCTAGACATTATTTTAGCACCAGAGGAAGGATGTTATAAAGTACGTGACGCCGAAAGCTGTTACACAATATTAGCCTGACTACAGCACCGAAGTGTTGGGGATTATACCAATTCCTGGAAATCCTGACTGACAATGTGCTAATTATCCTTGCTTTTCATGTGATGGTCACTAGTGGAAGACCTGACAACACCTAAAACATTTATACATTTTACCTCACATAAATGTTCTCTCTGTTAATTTCTCTAGGTACACTTGCACCTCACAATGTGCTGCAATGAGAAACTAGGAATTCAATACAGATGGCCTGTGATTGGGGGGATTGCCTTCCATGTATATTACAGAGTGACGTTGTAATTGCCCAATGTGGAAAAAAACAGATTCTCTGTGTTAGCTAATGTGTGCTATATTGCTTCAAACTTTGTCCTCATTAGGGTGGAAGTCAATTGCTTTCCTAATATCAACACAGGAAGTTGTAGGTCAGATGCTGCTGCGACGAGATCCCGAAAAACAACTGCAAAACCAGGATGATGCGATGCTGTATACCCAAATTGGAACAACTTGTAGGAACGAAACATATGTAGTACCCAATTAGAGATGCAAATGAAATGTTGACCTAGTACACATTTACCAAATTGAGACATTTTGCAGACCATTGTATCTTTATGTCCCAAAAGTGTAACCTTTTGAGCTACGTAAACCGCATTGCTCTTTCAAAGAAAAATTAACCAATGAGGGTATGTATACACACATATCAATTAACTGTAAACTTGCATTAAATTTTCAGTTGAGCTCTTCATTTGAAAATATTACAAATATAGTCGAACCATCAATATGAAAAACATCTATTGCAAAATGTCTTCGATGGAAAATAAAAAATAAAAATAAATCATGGCATTAGGAGATTCATTAATACGTTTTCTGAATATGTTTTTTTTCTCCCTGATTGAATTGGAGAATAAAAGACTAACCATATGGCCATTGACATCATGCTCCTTAAGTGCTGTGTTAATGTGATTGTGGGGAGGACCTTGTGTACACACGTATACAGCAGACATCTGGACTATATGTGAACTGATATTGATCAGTAAACAACGCGACAGACAGTATAGGGACTGGACATCCAGTGTGCACCGGTTCAGATGTTTTGTGCATGTCACCCGAGAGTTTGAGAAATTGACAGAATCTACCTATGAAAATGGACATTGTCAAGGTAAGTGGTTTTGGACTAAAGACATATATTAGTATGGATATTTAATCAACCTTTTTGGGTTAATAGAAACTATCAGTCGTATATCTGCAGACTGGTTCTTCTGTTGCCAAATGTATGTGTATCTTGATCAAGATTGAATGGTTACTTTTTGACCAGGTTCATTCATTAAATCATTATGAATTATATTGGTTGGTAGTTTTTAAGTTTGTTTAAGAAGTTCAGCTGCAAGATATGTGTTTCATGTCGAGGTAAAACAGGTGAAATTGCAATATGTCTTCTGAAGGTCAAGGTCGCAAGTCAAATAGTAGATAATGCATTGAAGGTCAAAGCCAGTCATATTGCAAGCTTTATTTACTTTAGGCCGAGGTAAGATTGGTCGGATTGTAAGATGTGCATTTTAGGTCAAGCCCCATCAAATTGCAAGATGCATGTGCATTGTAGGTCAAGGCCATCAAATTACAAGATGCATGTGCATTGAAGGTCAAGCCCCATCAAATTGCAAGATGTGCATTGAAGGTTTTTGCCATTGGATTGCAAGATGTGCATCGTAGGTCAAGGCCATCAAACTACAAGATGGACATTGCAGGTCAAGGCAATCAAATTGCAAGATGGACATTGTAGGTCAAGGCCAGAGATAAATTCCCTATATGTTCTTCACCACCCTTAATTAGCATTGCTATAACAGTTGAATGATGTCTAATCTATGGATAGATGACTTGTACAGCAACCCCCTGTCTGTCATCATCTTTCCTTGGTATATAACATGTCATTAAACTTTCCTGGACATGCAGCAGGAGATTTGTCTTTCAAGACAAGGACATTGTCGATCGTCATCTTTCATGGGCATTGAACATGATTTCTGTTTTGTTTCTTCAGTGTATAACATAGCACTGCCAATCATTGTCATGTAACAGCCAATGAGATCATCTTTACTGCTCGGTTACATGAATGATCTTTGATGGATAAGTAATCTCAGCTGCGTATGTCACCTTTGCTAGGTATGTAACATAACATAATCTTCTCTACAAATATAACATGATTTATGGTCTTTACTCGATATCTTTGTTAGGCACGCAACATGATATGTTAGGTTTTTATAAGTATTTAACAAGATTTTATGGCCTTCCCTTGGTAGGTAAGATTATAAAATTTCACATACTTCACAGAGTGATCCCATTGTTGCTAGGGAAAAGATAACTTTATCTCACACGGGTAGGGAAAGACAGCTGACATGCGCTATGACGTCATAATAATGAATTGTCGACGTGACATCATTGTATTGTTTCTGTGATGTCATACCCTTGTTGCAAATGGGGAATCCTCTGTCTCAACCCTAGGGTTTTGTGGTTTAGGCAGAAGAATCAGATCAATGTTTATTCGTAAGTATGTGGGGAAAAAAATTCAAACATGGGTCTGTTCCATGGACAGGGATATCTCAACCCTCATGTATTAGGGTTTGGCTGGCCAAACTCTAACACTCGGGTTGAGATATCCCTGTCCACAGAACAGACCTATGTAAGATTCTATTACTCTTTCATGTCCAGGGTTGTAGGATAGGGAAATTCCACCCGAGGGTTTTGCGAAATATGAAAATCCCGAGGGTGGAATTCTTTATCCTTCACCCTTGGGTATAAAGAGTATTTTTCTCTCATTCCAACTACCAGAATAAGCTCAGAGACCATGAAAATGCGTTTGGACTGTCTAACATTTTGAAAATATCAATTTTTCTCCTGAGCTTATTTGACAAAAACAAATTTGTCAGTGAGATTTAGTATACTCGAAATTTGCAAAAAAGTTTGCACAAAAAAAAATCTCATCTTTCAAATGTGTATGGTAAATATATCGTTAAAGTTTTTAATTTCATCACACTGCCTTTTCCCCATTGCAGCATCGGTGTTTTCCAAATTCATGTCGTCACATCATTGTTGAGCCATTGTGACATCAGGTCATGTGATATTTTCTACACCCCTTTCTTACCCTGAAGTACAGCTCTTCCTCTCATATCAAGTCGTGTAAGATAACGATGGCCATGTAAGATAGCCATGCTTGCTAAGTCTGTCTTGCATGGGCGTGACGTCACAATGGCTCAACAATGACATGACGTCACGAATTTGGAAAAATTAAAAAAAACTTGGTTGGAATTTTCCCTATCCTACACACCTGAACATGCAAGAGTCTTACAAATCTTACACACACAGAAATGAGAGAACTATTATTATTCTCCTTTAGTGTAGGGGAAACCATACAGCATATCCAATCAAATTGGACAATGATGTCACTCTTTAAGAAACGTAATTACTGTCTTTAACACATTAGAAAACAGTCAGAAAGTCCATGGAAGTCTGTTGACTTTACCAATCAACCTGGGCTGGTCTTTAATTGTGTTGCCTGTGGTGAAGTTGTAAAATAGTGGTGGTTAAGTATTATAAAGTCGTTGACTACAAAAGCAATTCTCCCTGGGATTAACTGTATACAAGATGTCTCTTGACTTTGGCAGCATACCCAAATTGAGTAAATTGTATGAAGTTGTATAGCTGTAGATATGGCAGTGATCACTGGGGCTGATCACAGCCCTGACACTTTAAGGGACTGCAGCGTTCAATCCTTATCACCATACTCTTGTCGTGCAGATAACAGTAGGTATATAAAACAGCTGTCACTTTCATCATTTTTATATCAATTTGTATCACTCCTGCCATTTCTCTCTCTCTCTCTGTCTCTCAGAATATGGCATGGGTGTTGATGCTTTATTGATCTCTTAACCCTTTCACCCCTATGTAACTTTAGTAAACTCTACCATGCATTGATCTGGATGAATCCATTTTGGTCTACAGTGGTGAAAGGGTTATAAGGTTAAAGGTTAAGGGTCAAGATCATATCACCTGGATGGCTATATTTATCTTAAGAGCTGAACAGCAAGATTCACAACCATGGTAAGGACACTTTATATTAGTGTCTAAGTGTAGAAAGGGAAAGGTCAAGAAGAAGGCACCTCAGAGGAATGAGTCTATAAGTTTGGGTTAAGTCAAGAAGATGATTATTAGGTAAAATTATTGCTGATAATCAAGAGAGTCTGTTTCCGTTGCCAAACATATACCTATTTGTGTCCCTATAGTAATAATTTTGTCGTCTGTCTGTCTGTCTGTCCAGCTGCAACCCATTTTCCAGTGAGATGAGAGCTTCTACGGATTGCTTTCAAATATACTCCCCCTTTTTTTCCCCCTTTTTTATTGTTGCATGCTTAACCCTTTCAACCCTAGGTAACTTTAAAAGACTCTGCCACTCATTTATGAGGATGAGTCCATTACAGTCTTCAGTGTTGAAAGGGTTAATTAACAACATAAATAGTTTTGTTTTGACTTTTAAACGTGCAGTAACAACTGGGGGTTGGAGACCCAACGTCCCAGTGCAAGGAAGTCAGTTCCACAGTGGGGGTAGGAATCCTGGGGTGGATATATCTTAATGGTATTCAACAGTGCTCATCAGGGAAAGCAGAGCAAATGAAAAAGGAATTAAGATGAGCAACAAAACCACTGAATCCGTTCTTTTTTCATTTTCTTTTAAACATACAGACAGATTGTTTACAGTTGTCCTTATAACTACAGCTAATAAACCATGCAAGTTTTAAGTGTTTTAGATTTTTAACCCCTACCCCCTCCCCAATAACAAAAAAGATATTTTTAGGATATGTTTCTATCATACATTTCAATTCCCTTAATAGTCATAAACTACTAGAATGTCAGAATATTCCGAAACTGAATCATTGAAAAATTGATTTTCATCTCCTCGAAATTCAGTGTTGCAAACACATTACAGAAGCTGATGTTTGAATGTACTACATGACTGGTGTTTATGTGTAAAAAAAATTGTAGTTCTGGAGATTGATGCCGTCAGTATCATGGTATTTTATTAGATTGTTTGTTTGTAAAATTGTTACCAACACAACCTGACGGTATTTGCGATGGAAAAGTGTATGATTTATTGGTACCCCCACAGTATTACATTATAGTCTGCAATCCTGGGTGAGTATGCTGTAAGAATAGTCAACTTGAGGTGCATTCTTGTTCAAATTTCACACTAGGCATTAGTATGAATGCTTTTATCCTTGAATTTTTTGGGACAAACTTGTTTAAGAAAAATTGAAGCAGAAAATTGTTTAATGAGAATTATTTTTTTGTCATTTACGGGATTGAGTGAGTTCGATTGAGAATGTGATCTTAATTGGCCCTCAAATCAGTATCCCATATTAATGTGTTGAGATACAGACAGAAAACAGCAACAGAGCTATATGCATATCACAGGCATTTGCCTCAGCCTGTACCCAACACATGAGAAATGCTTACAATTGGTGTTATCTTTTTTCATGCCACATTGTAAAGTAAAATACAGGACTGACAGCATTTAGGGACATGTTTTCAGTTGAAAGCTATCCATGCTTTGAATGGCTCAATATGCTTCTGTAAGCTATTGAACAAATATGAAGTACTTTTTTTGTTTTGCACACTGTGATCTTTGGGTCCTAAACAGAATTTGCCCCCAGCGTGTGATGAAGACCAGTGTCTGTGGGATATTGATATTGAACAGAACCTCACTGTTCTAAGTTATGATATAGGTATAATGGTAACTGTTACCATGGAAACCGAGAAAGAAATATTCTGTATCAATATTTGTGCATCATATCTTTACTATTGGTCTGTAATAATCTGTATTATAGGTATACAAAATGGTCCCGTTCAAAGTTGAGGACAGCTCAGTCATTGATCAAGCCATGCTTGAAAAACATGCATTAATCATGATGTGATTATATCAGCTGAAATACTAACAACTCACCAGAAAATAAAATATGAAGCTTAATTTATCTGTCTGATTAGATAAACTGCTGAATCTCAGAACTGCAAGCACCGAGACTCGTGAATTGCAGTTGAAAGCTTTGAAATTCCAACCACTTGTTACAGAAATCAGTGTACTATATGTTATATTCTGATGATGGATATTTATATTAACTCTTTCACCCCTAGGTAACTTTAGTAGACTCTACCACTCATTAATTAAGATGAGTCTATTATGGTATACAGTGGTGAAAGGGTAAATTCCATTCTATTTAGCTCTCCTGGCACACAACAACCCAACAGCCTACATCCTAGGATTGTCTTCTTCATCAGTTTGGAGTCCACCCATTTCTTAAATCAACTTCTTATTTAGAACCTCAAAGCCTAGGGTCATGATGTTTGAAATGTAGCTGGCTTGGTTAAAGGGTTACAAAGTTTGTTTAAGTACATTACCTTAACATACTGTGGAGGTCATTAGTAGAATGTGACAAAAACACAAAAGGCCTGGAGACTTGTGATATTTGTCAAGTTGCTTGCTGGTGTGAACTTCATTTATTGTAAATAATAATAATAATTTGAGGTTCTTATATACCGCTTTATCACAACCTAGTTCGTAGGTTGTCTCAAAGCAATTCACAAATTAAAATCTGTGGTTATAGGGTCTTGCAACCAGCCAATATCTTTCTCAACTACCTAGGGAGCATACAGCCGGTGCTGCCATTTCGGCGCTCACAGCTAGCATTCTACAATTCTAGCACTGCCCAAGCATGTACTCATTTACAGCTGATTAGACTGGAACAAGAGGAGTAAAGTATCTTGCTCAAAGATACAACACAGTGCCGTGCCGTGACTCGAACCCGCAACCCTTCGGTCATGAGCCCAGCGTCCTACCACTAGACTACTGTGCCTCCTAAACGGCTATCAAATTTGTCCAAATTAATAACCTTGACATTCAGTCAAGATCCTAGGAGTCACATATTTTAAAATCCTAAAAGTTTGTATTAATGATATAGCCTATAAGCTTTCACATTATTCAAGGTAAAAAGTACAGGCAAGTTAAAAGATATTTTCACCATTATGACTATCATGAAATGTCTGTTAAAATCAATTTCTACAGAAATGTTTTAGGTCGGCCCCGCATGAAGTTAAATCTCATAATTCATTTTATAGAATTGTTTTTTTTTCAAAATTTGAGTACAGTTCTTGTATATGAAAACAAAAACAACAAAAAATGAAAAACAGAACCTATCAAGATCATATGCAGGATCTATTACATCGCCAATGTTGCAGGAAATACATTGAAATGAAAGATAATTATATTCTGTATATCAGGGAGCAATATACTCCACGTGAAAAACAGCTCTAAAATTTGAACGTCTTTTTTCTGCAATCATAACTGAAGAAATATAAACTTCATTTATAATTATTTTACAACAGTAATATATATGTTAATGATACAAGTTATATCAGATTAAAACAATAAATCTTGTTGATCTGAATGGAAGTGCAAAAAGGGGTTTTAATTTGGGAGGAAACCAGAGTACCAAGAGAAAAACACACATCATAGACCATCAGACCACGCCCACTACTTGTACCTGATCTACTGGTAGCCTTTGTCTTATTGACTAGAATATTGTCTCAGAATGAGTTTTGCTGAACAGGTATCAGCACTCACTCGCTGGTCATAGATCTTTAGTGGTTAATGTTTGTTATTTTACTCATAAAATTCCTGCAAGGTACAGTTTTCATTTCAGAAATGATTTACCAAAGCTATTGTCTTGCCTAAAAAGAGAGTTTCCAACGTTAAGTTACAGTTTTAAGCAGTGTCGTCAAGTGGGAATCCTTAAATATATTTCATAACTAAGAACAGGATTGGCAAACGTTGTTAGTGCCCTTTCTGTCAAAAACATTTAATAGTCCCATTAAATAATAGATATAATATTGTTATGAAAATAGTTATAAAAAAAAAACCCACTGAAATAATGTAAATACAAATTTAATGATCACTGTAACCAGAATTGGGAATCCAGTGCAGAAAGGGCACAATGTTAAGGCTAGTTGTATCAGGTAGAGAAGAATGACGTTTATAACAGTGTAGACTCTACTGTTAGTCTCCAACGTAACAGAAAAATTGTTCGACTCCCACATCTGGCAATCGTAATAGTATTATAACCATATTATGAGTGACATCAATAGTGCTTTGGAAATAATAAATTAGCAGGAAGATATGAATGAAACCAACCTTAGACAGACTTCTACCAGGAAATATTCATTGTATGAATTTGTCACATGTGAAATATATTGAAACTTGCAGATTATTTAAAGAAAGTTTTATAATACCTTTTAATGGCATTTCCTCCAAGAGTACTAAATAAAGAAATCCTAAAAAGAAAACCGATTTTGGGCATCCCAGTCTCCATTCATGTCAGATATGAATAAAAAATATTGACAACAAATATTCTCCAATTTTTTTCCCCTGATATTTAATTTAATTTGCAATAAACATTAATGTTTATATATGTGAGAATTAATACATTTAATTAAATGACAACAAAGTAACGTTTATCTATGTAGTGTATAGAATACTTGTATTGCCCTCAATAGACACTATTAGATATCTGGATGTATACAGCCCTGTGATGTATTTACTGAATACATGCATCAGTTTTATACATGTATGCATGGGTACGTTTGTTTTAATTTAATTTTAACTCAAGGCAGGGTGAGTATCACTTGAGATAAGAAAATCAGTTACTGTTCCAATGTTTTTGAAATTCTAAATTATATTCGTCTATGAAATAATCACTTTACGAAATAGAAATTAGGATGAATATGAGTGTTATTATTTTGTTTTTGCAATATCAATAAACAGCCTGAGTGGGATCGTTACATGTTTTTTTTTTTCAATAACATATTACAATATGTGTTTTGTGAACATTAAATGTAAACTTTACTTTTTCAGTGTTTATTTGTGATGTATCACGCACGAAATATGATTTACCCTGTATTGCTGTGTAGATATACCGAAGGCAAAACAGACACACAGGAACCTTCTGAAGCATATATACAGAAACTTGTGTTACAAAATGAATAGAACTTCACACAACCAATAGATTGCTAAAAACCCAATCCTTCCAATCTTGCTTACTGTTTGTTTGTGTAGTTTAAGGAAACAGTAAACAAACACTTTGTAAACAGTAATTAATTGCAGATTCCACACCCAATCGTTTAGCTTTGTAGCGTATCTATTTTACAGTGTAGAGTGTAATAGACATGCTTATCATTGTACTGAGCTCCCCAGTGATAAGTCCATCCCATATATAAAGAAGAGATTTTTGTACACACCAAAGTCTTAATTTCCAGACATTCAAACCTGTATATAAATTACTTAAGGCAGATGAGAAATATGTCCTTTTTTCGAATATGATGATCGAAGTTTAAACAACGTAAACTGGAATCAGTGCTTAAAATTGTAGCCCAAATCGTGTTGTACACAGAGAGAGGTTCATGGCTTAAAATTTCCTTACACACAAAACAAAGGGGATGAAATCTATCATAGTTCTCAGACATATATTTGGGTAGGTGCAAAATCAGCTTTGCCCATTCATATACAATGGTTGCCAGTGATATATATGGAGTCTGCAAACCACATACAACTTTTGCTGTTTAAATTTCTTAAATCGTTAACGTCCCATGTGAATATAGATATATGTCTGTTTAGATGATGCAGAACTCCAAAGACGTATAAACATTCATAACTGGGGTTAGAGTGGACGCAGGAGAACATGTCAGTCACTGTGTATGTATTCATTAGCTGACCTCAAACATTTGGGTTCAGCTTGGAATTGACCTTAAATGAACAGACACACAGTTTCATTATTAAATTGTATTCCAGTAAACTTAAGCCAAATTTCATAGAAAGTCACGATGTATTTCAAATTTTTAATCAATATTTCTGGAGTTACTATATAAATGATTATATATGATATTGTTGTCATTTCTGTGACTGTTTTTATTCTGTATCGACATGGACTTTTTCTCATTACTACACTATATCCAGAAGCAGACTTCAATGAATGTGATTGATAACAGCTTTAATGCATTTATTCTGCATGATTTCGTGTGGCACATAATTACCTGCCGCTATATTGACAAAAAATGGCTGTCGCATGCCGCCATACGGCATGCATGTGAATAGAAGAATGTGTAACGGTTCGCACCTGAGATGACAATGAAAGATTCATTGAGGTCAGGCAGACCAATTAGGGCTTAGAGACACAAACCGATCTGTTGGGTCATTAAAGAACTAGTATATTTTGTAAGAAAACACATTTTTTTATATATATTTATCGCTGTGAAGGGACAGATCATTGTAGAATCAGACAATCTCTGTTTACGTGGAAATTTGAGTGGGAGGAAATTAAAATGCTTTTAACGTTTTTGCCTTATTTTCCCCGAAGGGCAAACTTCATCCTATTTCATCTCATACAAGTATATTGGTGCATTGATCAGACATTATTATAGCTTAAAACCCTAACATGAAAACTGCATGAATCTGTTTTTGATTATAAGTCATTAATTTATCACAAAATTGTCTTTGAATTGTTCAGCAGATAATCTAAATATCACTGGCTGCTTAAAAGTAGCTAAGTTGTAGGAACATTGAACTGCTGAAGTGTAATAGGAGGCATGTTCTAAGGGTTTTCATTTCACTGATTTTGAAAATATATCACAAATTTTAAAAGCAAGTGATGGAATTTATAAAGTGAAATCATTTACTTGATGAAACAAGTGGACGAGAAAACATGGAGTTGTCGACGTTTAGCTTCACGAACAGTGATCAAACATTGGACCTATAACGGACATTGAGTTGTCAACATTTGATGCAAGAACATTGAGTTGTCAGCATTTGATGCAAGAACATTGAGTTGTCAACATTTGATGCAAGAACATTGAATTGTAAAGCTTTGATGTAAGAACATTGAGGTTTTGACACTGGACTTTAGAACATGGATTGTAGACTTGGGGTTGCCTAATATCGATTTTAGATTTTGGACAATAAAGAACATGGACTCTAGATTTTGGACCAGAAGAAAATGAGTTTTAGATTTTAGACCTTCAGATCCAAATTGGATTGTTGACTTTTGACCTAATAGCAAAATGTTTAAGACATCAGGCCTTAAAAGAATATATGCTTGTAGATATCGAACCTAAAGCACTGAGTTTTTAGCTCACCTGGCTTTAAGGACAATAGAGCTTATGCCATGGCGCGTGGTCCCTCATCCGGCATCCATATTTTACTTTCAACATCTTCTTAATAACCGAAAGGGCTTAGGTGATGATATTTAGAAAGAAGCAAACTTGGGTGAAGGGCTACCAAGTTTGTTCAAATAAATGACCTGCACCCATAGTCAAGGTCACAGGGTCAAATATGTTAAAAACTTAAAACAACTTCTTCTGAATAACCAAAAGGCCCAAGGTGAAAATATTTGGCCAGTAGCATGCTTGGATAAAGGGCTACCATGCAAGTTTGTTCAAATGAATGACATTCACTCATATTCAAGGTCACAGGGGTCAATTGTCTAAAAAAAACTTAAAACAACTTCTTCTGAATAACCAAAATATCCCAGGGTGATGATATCTGGACAGTAGCAAGCTAGGATGAAGGGCTAATAGGTTTAATTTGTTCAAATGGAATGACCTTCACTCATATTCAAGGTCACAGGGGTCAATTACCTAAAACAACTTCAAACAACTTCTTCTGAATAACCAAAAGGCCCAAGGTGATGAAATCTGGTTAGAGGCATGCTAGGATAAAGGGCTACCAAGTTTGTTCAAATAAATGACTTCGAATTATATTTGAGGTCACAGGGATCAAATATGTTAAAAACTTCAAACGACTTCTTCCGATGAACCAAAATGTCCAAGGTGATGATAAAGGGCTACCAAGTTTGTTAAAATGAATGACTTTAACCTGTTTTTAGGGTCAAAGGGGTCAAATATGTTTTAAATCTTTAAGGTCATAGGAGTGTATTGCTAAACGGAAATAGGAAGTACATCCCTAGTTGAAAATCCAATGTAGGGAGACAGTATCACAATTTCCGCATATTCTAATGTTTAATATTAAACTGATGAATATTGTATGCTTATTATTGACAGAACATTGTGTTCTTTCAATATTAAAGTATTGCAAAGAAATTCAGGCATTAATTCAGTTGTTTTTTAATCAATGAGTCACATGTGTCCATTTTTCTGTCCTTCAGGAAACCGGCTACCTATTTCACTACTGTGAAGTTTTTCAAGAACGATAAATCTTGCATGCAATTACTATGTGTATATGGTTTTATTATAAAATGTCAATTTTTAATCGTTTATAGATGATTATAAATTTTACACAATTTCAGCATTTATGAAATTGATATACATTAATGCAATACTAATCTATGTTAGTATCATTTTTATTGAAATTATTTTGCAAAATAAATGTGTTTCATTTTTTTTTCAAAATTCAATCCTTTTTGCATAAATTTCCATTTAAAATCCTTAAAATTCTGACAACCTATATTTTTTTTGTGGCAGAAAATTTTCTTAACTTCAAAGCAATATAACTACAAAATGTGAATAAATTCTACTGAGAAATGGCGACACAATCCTATTGCCTTAAATGACTTCTGCTGAATAACCAAAAGGCCCAGGGTGATAATATCAGGCCAGTGGTATGCTAGGATGAAGGGCTACCAAGTTTGTTCAAATAAATGACTTTGAATTATATTCAAGGTCACAGGGATCAAATATGTTTAAAATCTTAAAATGTCTTCTGCTGAATAACCAAAATGCCCAGGATGATGATATCTGGACAGTAGCATGCTAGGATGAAGGGCTACCAAGTTTGTTCAAATGAATGACCTTCACTTATATTCAAGGTCACAGGGGTCAATTACCTAAAACAACTTCAAACAACTTCTTCTGAATAACCAAAAGGCCCAAGGTGATGATATCTGGTTAGAGGCATGCTAAGATAAAGGGCTATCAGTTTGTTAAAATGAATGACCTTGACCTGTATTTAGGGTCAAAGGGGTCAAATATGTTTAAAATCTTTAAACGACTTCTTCTGAATAACCAAGAGGCCTAGGGTGATGATATCAGGCCACCAGTATGCTAGGATGAAGGGCTACCAAGTTTGTTCAAATAAATGACCTTGACTTCTATTCAAGGTCACAGGAGTCTAATGTGTTAAAAATTTAAATCAACTTCTCCTGAAAAACCAAAATGCCCAGGGTGTTGATATCTGGACAGTAACATGCTTGGATGAAGGGCTACCAGGTTTGTTCAAATAACTTACCTTCATTCATATTCAAGGTCAAAGGGGTAAATTATCTAAAAAACAAAATAAACAACTTCTCCTGAATAACCAAAAAGCCCAAGGTGATGACATCTGACCGGTAGCATGCTAGGATAAAGGGCTACCAATTTTGTTTAAATGAATGACCTTGACCTGTATTGATGGTCAAAGGGGACAAACATGTTTAAAATCTTTAAACGACTTCTGTTGAAAGGCCCAGGATGATGATATCTAGCCAGTAGTATGTTCGGATAAAGAACTATCAAGGTTGTTCAAATGAATGACCTTGACTTATATTCAAGGTCACAGCTAGGTGTGAAGTTTAAAATATTTAAACGACTTCTTCTGAATAACCATCAGGCCCAGAATTTTGATATTTGGCCAGTAGCATACTAGGATGAAGGGCTTTCAAGTCATTGAACCTTTAAATGACCTAATCTCAATAAACAAAGGTCAAGGGTAGTGATATTTGGCAAGTTGCATGCTGAGAGGAAGGCTATAAAGTTTGTTCAATGTAATGACCTTGTTTGAATGACAAATAGTCATAAATACTGATATTAAATTTAGTTTTGACCACTTTTAAGGCTACAAGTGTGGGATTAATACCAAGTGAGAGATGCAGGCCTTTTGGGCCTCATGTTGGTCTCTTCATCTTTATAGTGGAGCTGATGTTAGGCAGTTGTGGAAAACAGGTCTGTCTGTAGTGACACATGTATTGGCATTAGAGGTAGACCATAATGTCAAACTTTCTCTTAAAACAGATGTGTGTTGTCAGTGGCTGACATTTATTGATACAGATTGTGTCATTAGTAGGACCGATCGAACTAAGACGGGTCCCTAGGTGAGTTAGACGGTGACAATAGTGATTGGGGTGTTTGTGGAGCTAAGACAACACAGATCCGGACATGGATGTCTTTACTTCTTGATATATTTCTCTTTCAATCTAATAGAAGTAGTTGAGCTGAATTTGACACATATTTTACAGTCAATTATTCCATATTGATATCCCCTGATCTGGATCACATGTTTCCTTAATATCGACAAGTTTTGACAAAAAATATTGTAAATATGAATACATTATCATCTCTACCTAATAAAGTATACCAGAAATTAGTGTAAGAGTGATCTCTTTCATTAAATATTAATAAAACATAATCTCTCATGTATCCTCAAATAATGAATAAAGTCCAATTACCACATTGATATATTAAGACATTTCTTATTATTGTATGGAACACCTTTGAAAGGCTATAAACATTTGAGTCATATTTCACAAGAATGTAGCATTATATACATCTTAACACAAGTTCTGGAAGATCAATCAAATCTTAATTTTGCTCCTCAAATTTGGTTTTAATATTATTATCAAATTTGTATGGTTATATATAGGCCATATGTTTAACAATATAGCACAAATTTGCTAAGTTATAATTATAGCATGTGACTGTGTTGTTTATAGATAACTGTTCGGACATCTGCATGTCTAGGATAGGGCATTTCAATGTAAGACGGCTATAAAAAGTACCCTTTTTAAGCCCCTTCCTATACGTGCACAACTAATTAGTCAGTAGACAAGTTAGCTGTAACATGAAGGCATTAAACCACAATCAATCAGCTCCTTGAACTATGTACCTATGTTGTTTTCTGGACAGGAAATGCGTTATCACAGCGTGTTTCTCACTGGCACAACAGATTGGTACAACAGACACCAATTAATGGTTTCTTGCTTCAAATTCTCTGTCTCAGACATTGATTTCATTTTGGTAAACCAAGTGATCTGTGAAGGCCACATCGGTCACCTGTTCAATTAATACTAATAATGATTTGTGGTTCTTATATACCACTTTATCACAACCAGGGGATCTGTACAGGCCCCATGGGTCACTTCTACAAGTGATAATAATAATAATTTGAGGTTCTTATATATACTGCTTTTTCACAACCAGGTGATCTGTACAGGCCCCATGGGTCACTTCTTTAAATAATAATAAAATTAATATGAGGTTCTTATATAACTGCTTTATCACAACCAGGTGATCTGTACAGGCCCCATGGGTCGCTTCTTTAAATAATAATAAAATTAATTTGAGGTTCTTATATAACTGCTTTATCACAACCTATAGTGATCTGTACAGGTCCCATGGGTCAATTAATTGTTCAAATAATGTTGACTTTTTATCAGTACATCGCAATAAAAATTGTGGTTTTACAGTTCATTAACTCACTGATGACCACAGAAAATATCTCTACAATCCATTTATCTTCAGATGACCACATTTATATACAATGTGTCTAAAAACTGTACAGTTCATTAGGTTCTAGAGGATCTCATCAGGGAATCGTTTGTATCCACTACTCATAGCTCATTAATTCCAGGGTTATCGAAAATCCAAAACTAATTAACTTAAAGATACACTGGACATTAGCCAGTAAGTCTGTATCAAATACTGCTGACGTAGAAATTTTAACAGTTCAAGGTAGAAAACTCTAGCCTAATGTTCCAAACAATTACAATGGTTTCTTGCTCAAAGATGACTTGTCAATTTCAATTAGTTTAGTGTGAAAATGTTCCATAAAAAGTTTGTGTAGGTGTATAGGCCCAGTGGGCCTCTTGTTCAAATAACGATAACCACCGGGCCTCTTCTTCAAATAACAGTAACCTCATGAGTTTATTGCATCCTGAGAAATGTCAACAGCTCATTATAATTAGATTACAAAGTAAGAAAAAAAAAGAAAAAAAAAAATGCAAAGAGATGTACAGATCCCTTGGGGCTTCTTGTCAAATAGTGATGAATTCGTCAGTTTGTAGCATTACAGAAGAAATGTCAACAACATTTTATTACAGCTCGCTGACTTCCATGGCTGTCCCTAATTACTGGGGAGATGTTGTATTGGAGGACCTCTCCAGACTGACCAGTTCCGCTGGGCTTTGTTAGGAGGATGACATTCGGACATGGCCGGAGGCCTAGGACACGTAGCTGGCATTGATAAACTCGGGTTGGATAGTGATGGAAGGACAAACCCATATCCTGCTGTGTTAGTGTTAGGGGGGAAGATTTTGTATCTACAGTATCTTTACATAAGGAAGGAGGTTTAAATTTATGTATTAAAAAAGAAGTTAAAGAAGGAAAAAATCGGTACATGGGGAAAATATCATAATAAGCGATATATCATGATAATTACCGATATCATATAAGTGGGTTCCAGTGTAATGTTTATGGAGGCGATGTGTTTTTGTTGTTGTCTTAAGTTAACATCATTTGTGATCTGTATTTTTGCTTTTATGGACCATATGATGTACCAATAGGCCCATTCCTGGTAATGAGCTCACTCAATTCTATTTTAGTTCAGTAGAAATGCGAAGATGTTAATTCATTGTCCTTTTGTAAGCCCATCCCGCTACTTTTTGTTTGCAGGATATACAGGGTATATTGTAATACAACATTAATTAATAAATAAGGCGCGACTAGTGAACATAGCTGGTCCGACACCTTAATCATTCGGCTACCCCGTCCCCTCCTCCACTGTTTTATAGTAAGCTCATTTCTTAATATATAGACTGGGGATTTATGCTATTTATAATATATAATTTGCATCAATAATTTCTTACTAACCGTTTATCTTTGTCTTTGTCATGTCAACCTAAGGAGAGAACTTATATAAGCTAAGCCTGCTGTTCAATCCTATTGTTTACTCCTATTGTTAGCTCACCAGGTCCAAAGGACCAAGGTGAGCTTATGCCATACCGTGGCGTCTGTCGTCCGTCTGTCCGTCGTCCGTCCGTCAATAATTTTAAACGACTTCTTCTTCTTAACCACTGATTGGAATTTAACTAAATTTGACTGGAAGCATCACTAGGTGGTGGGGATTCAAAATTGTACAGATGGTGGGGCTGACCCCCCCAGGGGGCTGAGGGGCGGGGCCAAAAAGGGTTATTTGGTTATATTGCTTTAAGCAACCTCTTCTCTGGAACTAAGAGATGGATATCAACCATATTAGACTGGAAGCATCCCTAGGTGGTGGGGATTCAAATTTGTACAAATGGTGGGGCTGACCCCCCAGGGGGCTGAGGGTCGGGGCCAAAAAGGGGCAATTTGGCTATATTGCTATAAACGACTTCTTCTGTAGAACTATGACATGGATATCGATCATATTGGTCAGAAGCATTCATGGGAGGCAGGGATTCAAAATTGTACAGATGGTGGGGCTGACCCCCCAAGCTAAGGGGTGGGGCCAAAAAAAGTGTATTGCTTGGAAATGGTTGAGATCCCCACCATATAACCACATATACAATTGCTGAGTATAAAGAGAAGAATGCACATTTGCTCCCAGGATGGCCCTAGGGTCTGGCCCCACCCTTGGAAATATAGTTCTTTGGCCATAACTTTTAAACTGTTAAGATCCCCACCCCAAAACTATATATACAAAAGCTGGGCATAAAGAGACGAATGCAGTCACGATGCTAGAATAGACCCTGGGGTCTGACCGAACCCCTAGGGACCTAGTTTCTTAGTCACAGCTTGGAAACAGTTGAGATCCCTACCCTTTATTTCAGTCCACTGGGTCATAACTTTGAAACGGTTGAGATCCCCACCCCAAAACTATATATACAAATGCTGGGCAAAAAGAGACAAATGCAGTCATGATATTAGAATTGATCCTGGGGTCTGGCCACAACCGTAGGGACCTAGTTTCTGAGTCACAGATTGGAAACAGTTGAGATCCCCACCCCATAACCATACATAAAATTGCTGGGCATGAAAAACCAAATACAGATATATATGCTACAAGGATTGGCCTTGGGGTCTGGGCATTCCCTTGGATCTCATCTGGAGAATATTTTGCCATGATTGCTTAGATATCCAGGTGAACGAAAGAGGCCCATAGGGCCTCTTGTTTACTCCATAAAATATGATGAAATAAGGCAAAAATACAAAAAGTTTTCAACACACCTCAAAAGAATATATGGCTGCATGTGCAGTATATTTTGTATGCATTATTTAGGTATGCTTGTTCTGAACTTTGAGGAAAATTAAAAGATAATCTATGGACATGACACTTTTTAGTGAAATGCCAGTCCATTAACACTACTATTTCACAGAGCCATTTCTATTGATATATATTTATGTGTGAAGTGGAGCCATGCAGCATGTCTCTTCCCCTCTGTGGAGTGTACCTATATATGTGTACTGTGTTGATTCTTCTGCACCAGACTCTGAATCGCTGCAGCACAAGCTAGCAGTGTATGTAGTTACTGAGGTATCGGGAAGCTGACTGATAGCTTTGCTCGCTGATCAGCTGGAGGTGCAGCTTAGTGGCAGACAGAGAGACTGGAGGCTTGTGGAGACTGAGGGAAGTCTCAAGATAGACACTTGACAACTTAAAGGCACTTCAGCGTTCTCGGTGATGACAGCGTGATGTACTTATTCGTATTGATCCAGTTTTAAAAAGACCGCAATGTTTGACAAAAAAAATATCAAATTATCCTACGCTATATCGGTACATTATGCCATATCGGTACATTATGCCAGTGTCCAGTTGTGTTAGACCTAAAGAGTGGACAAGAAGGGCTGTGTGAATATTTGTATAATTCGCATTAGGACAAATGCACGTAACTGATCCACCTGTGACATTCCTGGTCGTTAATCTGTGGTGAGATCTGTTGTCACCATATCAACAGGTGAGTCTTTCTTATACTATACACTATACTGTCTGTACATGTTGGAAACCCAATATAATTACTATTTACATTGAGAACCCCAATATGAGCACTTACTTATTGTAGTAAATGCTCCAAAATTTTGATGATTGATTTTAAAAAAAATGTTTTATTTTCAAAAATCTTCAAATTTAAATAATTTTCCTTTCATAAACAATTTTAAGAGTTGGCATGTTTATGGATCTGGTATTGTAATCATATTTCATTTTTCCAATAACCATATGCTTCCTAAGGCAAATATTCTATATTGATAATTCTTTCGAGATTCAAAAGCATGATGCTAGTCGGTACCCTGAGATCACAAGAGCTCGCATTAATATGCTGATCAGTTGAATTTTTATCAGAAACCAATTTCAATTGTGACCTTGACAAATCTTTGGAGATTTCAAAGCAATCATGGTTGAAACATAACAACACGTACACTTTCCTCATCCTTGATTGTCCGTCCGAGCAGCAAGCGTGGCTTGATGTAACAATTCACTTGTTACGTAAAGGAATTAATACGGGTATGGGCCTGACTGTGGTGACATAAAAGTTCAAAGCAATTCATTATTGGACAAATAACTTATTTTGAGGGGTGGTTGGGGCGGGGCAGTTGTAGAATTACCCCAGGGGATAAATCTGTCAAGTTGGTAGATATAAAGTGGTTCGTTGGAGCCTCTGAGGGCTACCTTATTTACTAAATTTCATGTGTTCTTAAAAAAATCTTTGCTGGTAAGAAGGGTTTGTTGAAGTAGAAAATTTAAATTTTCGCGGTTCATTGAATGTGTTTGTTCTTCATTAGTTAGTGTTATTTATCATTTAAATCTTTGTATTTTTGCTTTTTTGGGTCTGGAAGGGGTACTCCCATAAGAGTATTGTTATCCATGAGCCCCTTCTTCCTCAGTTATTTTTTCAAACTATATTTCCATTGTGTGCACATTAGAGATATGTCTTGAAGTTCAACTGGAATTTAGAAACTTTAGATATAATGATTGACAGATAGTATGGTTTTGCTTTAAATATATGTATGTAGTGGAATTGGACTTGGTTGATTGTTCATAGCCAGGTAGATCAATTGGTAGAGTGTCTGTCTAGATTTTGGAAGGTCTATATAGGTTCGAATTCCAGTCTGGCTGTTGCATATCTTAATTCTCCTGTTACATATATTTGCTGTTTAGGTTAAATAGATAAAAGACCTTATATAACCCTTTCACCCCTATGGAACTTTAGTAGACTCTCCCATGCATTGATCTGGACAAGTCCATTATGGTCTACAGTGTTGAAAGGGTTAAGGGTTGTGTGATGTTCTTATCACTAAATATGTCTTGTTGAAAACAGACCCTGAATAGTATTGAAAGCAGACAGTACTTAGCTATAGATCCACACAATCTCATTCTTTGTATTAATATAACCTGTAGTAGGACGAGGAATAGTGATATTCTCTAGCCCGATCATCATGCTCTAGTGCTGAGCTAAAGGGAAATTTCCTACAGCTGACACTTGTAAGGCAACCTAATCAATGCACTTCTTTTACAAACCCATAATCTAAACCTAAGTTAGGTACTTTTGTCTTCATTTTGTGTACTGTTGATATTCAATTTTGTAACTGATTGGCTGTTCAGTGCAAAGTTATACTAAACTAATATATAGAAAGGATCATAAAATTGCATATTCGTTGCCTGGTATGTATAAGTAACAAAAATATTTTTAAAAAAGAGATGAAGTATAAGGAATTTTACTTTAAAGATATCCATTTGTAAAAAGGATTCTAGGGAGTTGTCTACATGTGGTACAAAGAGTGAAAGCATGCAGTGTCTTCGATGATCTCAATACCATTTCTGTTCCTGTTAAAATTAAGTGACTATATGGTTCTGTGGTAAACTGGAGTTCTTTGTAGTTCATTTGAAAGTTTTTTGTGAGTTTTTTGAATCACCGAAAGATTTTAAAGTTAGTAAAAAAATTGTTTTGTTTTATCTAGTAGGTTCTGGGGATAATGTCCTTTTACAAAGGTCATGCAAATTGTTTTTTTTAAAACTACAAATGTATCAAGATTGTACAGGTCAAATATTTCAAAAAGTGAAAGGACTTCCTATGAAGAACCAAAATGCCAGCATGCTTGCTGACATGGGATGCTACAAACTTTGAGAAAAGAAATAACCTTGATCCACATTCAAGGTCAAGGGGGACAAATTTGCTAAAGCTTTCAAACAACTTTAATTTTGAAGTATCAAATGGCCAAAAGTCATGATGTTTTGAGTAAGGCTTTCTGGAATGGCATGCTACAAAGTTTGCAAACAGAAATGGCCCAACTGAGGTAAACGAAAGTAAGTTCAAAGGCCTCTTAAGACAACTAAAAGGCCTAGTATAATGATATTTGGCCAGTATTCAGTAGATATAGAGTGCTACAAAGTTTGCAAACACAAATAACTGTGATCCATATTCAATGTCACAGGGGTGAAACTAGTGGTAACACACTCAAATGTCTTCATTTGCAACATGCCTCGGGTCATAATATTTGGCAAGTAGCATGCTTTCATGGAATGCTACAAAATTTGTTATCAGAAATCACCTTGACTAATATTTAAAAGAGATATTATTCTTGCAAATGAAAAATTCTATATTAATGATATTTCCCAGGAACATATACTGCATGGAGTAATTTAAAGTTTATAAAAAAGGAATGACTTTGGCCCATATTCAGGTCTGCCAAAATTGAAATTATTTCAAGTGACCCATATTGTGCATGCCAGCTGGAAGCTTCATATCCAAGATGGCCACCCTGTCATATAATTGGCTGAAATATGTACAACTTTTCTCACAAGTTCCCAACTTGGTACAGATGACTCTCTTAAGAACCTAGAGTTGCTATTTTTGAGAGGGTTTTAAAACCCAACTTATTACTAAATCTACCTCGAGGTCATGCAATGTCTCAGTTTAGGAGAATTCAAAATAATATTTAAAAAGAATCTCTCGTGGTTCTGATGAATTATCACATAATTTGTGAGCAATGCAGGTCCCTTGGACCTCTTGCTAATATACTGTCAACCCCTCCCTCTTCCTTTGTAGTAAGGTGGAAGATATGGCAATCACTTTGTTTATCCTTCCATCCATTTGTTAACAGCTTGTTTGGCACACATAACCTCTGAACTTGAGGTGAAATTTACATATATATATGTTTACATGTCGTATCCGAATGGATTGTTGTGTAACACTTTCAGCTTAATGCTTGAAAGTCAATGTCAAGGGTAGGGCTCAAAGACAAGGCCAAAGATAGGGCCTAAAGTCAAAGGTCAATGATAGGGCTCAAAGACAAGGTCAACAGTAGGGCTCAAAGTCAAGGTCAATGATAGGGCTCAAAGACAAGGTTAATGATAGGGCTCAAAGACAAGGTCAACGGTAGGGCTCAAAGTCAAGGTCAACGGTAGGGCTCAAAGTCAAGGTCAATGATAGGGCTCAAAGACAAGGTTAATGATAGGGCTCAAAGACAAGGTTAATGATAGGGCTCAAAGTCAAGGTCAATGATAGGGCTCAAAGTCAAGGTTAATGATAGGGCACATAAACAAGGTTAATGATAGGGCTCAAAGACAAGGTTAATGATAGGGCTCAAAGTCAAGGTCAATGATAGGGCTCAAAGTCAAGGTTAATGATAGGGCACATAAACAAGGTCAAAGATAGAGCTAAAAGTAAAGAAGTAATTTTGGTCAGATCTTAAACTTCATTTTGTCTCAAGATATTTTGTATTTTCAAGAGTTTGTTTTGAATTCATTGATGTGCCTATCAAAACTACACAATATCTTACTTATACTGATACGTCTGAAACTAGTGGTCAAATTCATGGCAATTTTCAACAGCTTGACAAGACTTCAATTTCTAATCACCACAATATTTTGTGACGGAACTTCATTGAAGCAAGGCAAGTTTAATCATGGCAACGGGAAAAATCTTAAATCATTTTAAAATAAAGACACTTTTTCATATTGTAGATGTCTTGTTTCTATGATGAAATCAAAATATTGCATTATGCATATACCTCAGGGAGCCCATTACATTTACATTTCTTGTCTGAATGCTAACTTAAGAATGGATGATTGCACAAGGTTCAAACTTCGTGTGTCGGTTGCCAAAGGGAATAGAAGAACCATATTGATTTTGGGCTTGCGATTCATGACCAGTCAAGGTCATCATTACTTAAAAACAGATTCGGTTTGTTCAGATTTTAACTTGCGAACAATGATCACATAAAGCTCAGACTTGGTGTGTGAAATGCCATAGCAACGAGAGAAAAATCTATTAATTTTAAGCATTGCATGTGAAAGGTCAAGGTCAAAAATCAGAAATTCACGTGATGAAATTCCTGTGTGGTTGCTAAGTTCAGCATGAATGATTACACAATACTCAGATGTATTTGGATTTCCTAGGAAGCAGGAAAAACCCTTTTCAATTTTGGGCAAGTTCATCAAAGGTCAAGGTCTCCTTGCTTAAATTGTCTTGATCCTACCTTCAGATCCGATGGTTACAGGAACCTTAGACTTGGTATGAGAGTTTACCTGGAGTTAAAGAACCCTTTTTTATGCCCCCGCCATAAAATGGGGGGGTATATAGTGTTACCCATGTCCGTCCCGTCCCATCCCGTCGCGTCCCGTCCCGATTGAATGTAAACACTTCATTCTTTGACAGATTTTGGTCGAACTTTATACAAAGGTCAATTATGATTATACTTGGGACATCATTGTATTTCAGGGATCCAAGGTCAAGGTCACACTTGCTATATATAGAAAATCATCAACTGATTCAATTTAAACACTTAGCAACTTCATTCTTTAATGGATTTTGGTCAAACTTTCTTTCATGGATTTTGGTCAAACTTTATGCAAAGGTCAACTATTTTTTGAGTATACTTTGGACATTGTTGTGTTTCAGGGTTCCAAGGTCAAGGCCAAGGTCACTGTTGCTATATATAGAAAATCATCTACTGATTCAATTTAAACACTTAGCAACTTTATTCAATATATTATGGAGATGATAACATACAGAAAAAACATATGAATATTAAAATCAACTTTAAGTGTAGTACCTTGTGTGTGTGCATGTTTCAGGGTATCAAGATCAAAGTGGTTGTAACTTTTTATAGAACACTGAAACTAATTTTACATGGCAGCGGGGGCATTTATAATGTCTTACAGACATTTTCTAGTTCAGCATGGTCTTTCACATGTCAAGGTTAATAAAACTGAAATAGAATTGTCCAGACCACATCTTTGCAATAAAAACTTCCAAACGGAATTGCAGCAACAGCACACAAATTGTTATATATCAACACCAAATGTTGCTCATTGATATTTTCAGTAGGATGTGCTCCCTCAGATAAAGTTGACAGATTAATAAAAGAATTTGTTCTGAATCTTTTATCACTGCTTGGTGCTGTGATCATGTGATATGTCATTATTCTGTACATTACATCATAATATATGTCATCTATATATGGATGTTTAAACCACCTTTCATCCATCTATCTAGCAGCTGTCATTTATGATTAGCCAGTCAGTTCAACTGGAAACAATTTTGGTTACCACTATTTCTACGAAAGTTCTGAGGGGATTATGATGACATTTGATTTGCATTTCCCCCTTCAAAAGTCCCTCCCTAGCTTTGCAGTCTCCGATTTGGGGGGAAAATTAAATCAAGCATTTGCCAGGCTATCTTGTTTTTAGTTGCCGTCCATCAACTTTTCCTTTGAACGACTTCTCCTGAAGAATGGAAAGGCATAGAGTTATGATATTTGGCTGAAAGCTTCCTTGGGTAGAGCCAGACAAAGTGTGTGAACAAAAATTACCTCCACCTACTTTCTAGGTAATTAGGGTCTAATATGTCAAACACAATATTTGGCTGATAGCTTCCTGGGATGGAGCCTGACAACTTTGCAAATGAAAATGACCTTGATCTACTTTCAAGATCACAGGGGTCAAATATGTCAAGCAATTCAAATGACTACTTCTGAAGAACTAAAAGTTCTAGAATCTTAACATTTGGCTGGTAGCTTCCTTGGATGGAGCACAGCAAAATGTGCAAATGAAAATGACCATGACATTTTTTCCAGGTCACAGAGGTCAAATAGATAAGAAACTTCAATGGATTTCTTCTGAAGAACTGAAGGGTGTAGAATCTTTATATTTGGCTGATAGCTTCTTGGGATGAAGCCTGACAAATTTTCCAACGAAAATGACCTCAACCTACTTTCAAGGTCACAAGGGTCAAACATGTCAAACACTTCAAGCAACTTCTTCTGAACAAATAAAAGACAAAGAAAACATAATAGTTATCTTGTAGCTTCCACAGATGGCGCACGACAAAGTTTTCGAACGAAAATGAAGTTGACCTACTTTCAAGGTCACAGGGGTCAAATATGGCAAAAACTGCAAATTACTTCTTCTCAATATTTGGGATTATGGGTTATGAAGTTTGTTCAACTGAATGACTTTGTTAGACTTTAAAAGTCACTTGGTAAAATGTGTTAAAATCTTGTAAAAGGTTGTTTTGAATAACCAAGAGTCATTGGTTAGGATATTTAGCCTATAGCTTAATTATAGTAATCAAGTATATTGGACCTTGGTCCACTTTTAAGCCTAAAAGTGTTGGAATAATAGCAGATGAGTGATGCAGGCTCATTGGGCCTCTTGTTGTATGGATGTTGCAGATAAAGTTTGCCAAGGCAGTTTATCAGAAAAGAGACCTTACATACCAGCTGTATTCCATGATTGTTTGATGGTGAGCACCCAGATTTCTATGGAATATGTCTCCCTGTTTGGTTCAAGCCATTTGGAAGCAAATTGAACATTTTATAGATTATTCAGTAAGTACTAAAAGAATGATTAAAGGTGTAACCCTATGTTGTTGATTAAGGGCTTACTTATTTTGCAGATTTACACAGCAGTAAAGTATCATGAAGATAAGGGGTATTAAGAAAAACATATAAGGTTCTTTTAGAGACATTTTTTAGAAACATATTTTTTCAAAGATTTATAGTGTCTGTTATTCTACCCGAAGATGTAGAATTTGGGGCTTTCACTGAACAGCTAGAGGCTTTGCCGAGGCTCTGACACCAAATTCTGTACCCAAAGGTAATCAAAATGCAACACTAAATAAATTCCTAGATAACATATACACAAACTAATGCTGTATTCAAAAAGAGCAGAAAAAAGTATAGTATATATCATAGGTATCTCAAACTATAAGATCCTTGCTGTCCTTCAGGGCTGAAGCTTATACTTATGTTCGTGTGGTGGTGTCGCTTGCCTACAGTAAGACAGTCATTCAAACGCTGTTCTGTAAAGTTTTCAATTGTGATTTCATAATACAATGCTGTCATCTGCTTGTGACATCATATATAATAGAACAGATCACAGAGTGGACTTGAGTGGAATATCTCACATGGGTGTTCCACAAAGAACACATATCTTTCAAACCTAGAGTTGGGAGAAAGGTGGCATACTTTATAGACAGGTGTACTTCACATACAGTTATTCTTTGTAGACAGGTATGCTTCACAGACAGGAATTCATTATGGACAGGTATGCTTCACAGACAGGAATTCTTTATAGACAGGTATACTTCACAAACAGGAATTCTTTGTAGACAGGTATACTTCACATACAGGAATTCGTTATGGACAGGTATGCTTCACAGCGGGAATTCTTTATAGACAGGTATATTTCACATACAGGAATTCTTTGTATACAGGTATACTTCTCAGACAGGAATTCTGTATCGACAGATATACTTCATATACAGGAATTCATTATGGACAGGTATGCTTCACAGACAGGAATTCTTTATAGACAGGTATAATTCACACACAGGAATTTGTTATGGACAAGTATGCTTCACAGACAGGAATTCTTTATAGACAGGTATATTTCACATACAGGAATTTTTTATATACAGGTATACTTCACATACAGGAATTCATTATGGACAGGTATGCTTCACAGACAGGAATTCTTTATAGACAGGTATACTTCACATACAGAAATTCTTTGTATACAGGTATACTTCTCAGACAGGAATTCTGTATAGACAGGTATACTTCTCAGACAGGAAATCTCTACAGACAGGGTTCTTTATTTACATGTACAGTATATTAGACTGATATCGTTTAGAGACGGTAGTTCTTTCTGGACAGGTGTATGTAAAGGAAATAACTTCGTCACAGAATACATATTTTAATTATAAATTTTACCACTAAAGCTCTATAACAAGGTAAACGGTTCCAGACATTCAATGATATAACATCAAGATGTGAAATAAAAATTGATTTTATCTACAACAAATCTGGACATGTGTATATATATATAAGGAATATTCGTGTTTGGAGAGTCGGAGAACCCTACCACATAAACTGTAGTGGTTTGTGATATCCTTGGGCTTTGGCACATTTTGATTTTCGAAATACTTTTGAATAAGAAGGACCCCAGACACAAAGGCAGGGACCTCTGCCAGATTGGTAACAACTTGTGTGCCAAACTGTCAGTCGGACAGGAACAACCTTGGAGATTTAAAAGTTTATCGGGACATTTCTATCTGAGATTTGCAGACAACGTACCTATGATTGTTATCACAAACTTTCTAGTCGATTCCCATATATCGGTCTGCCTTGTGTCACTCAGAAATATTTCAAGTGTTATAATCTTGGATAATTTCTGTCAGAAGACCATGGATATTTTTTATTTTTTTTGACAGAATATTTTCACTTGTATCTGTCAAAATGGTCTTGTTCAATCAAGTACAAAATATCCCATTTTGAACCTCTAAACCAATCTAGATACTTTTTTACATTTGAGTTTAATATGTTTCCCAGGATATTTATGGGCTTATACACAAAATGACATTGAAGAATAAGAGATTTAATCTATTAGATACTTGACTGTAACACTTCTCAATAAAACTGATTATCATAACATTGATATATAATATGTATTATATAGATTATATGTAATCATTATATAATATTCTTATACTATGATACATGTACATACCAATCATTTATAGCTGGTAATATTATAACCATGATATTAGTACTATTTTAACAATGATATTCAATAGTTTTTTACACCAATGTATAGTAATTATTATAACAGTAATATAGTTTTATGAAGATGATGTGTTATAATAATGATCATTATAACTTATTACATTGATATATAAGAATAATTTAATGTTTTCTAATTGGTTAGACCTCTGCCTGTTAAATATTAGTCTAGATGTGAATTGCAGCTGTGCAATCATTCTGTAGTCTCTTCAAAGCCAATCACTGCAAATCATATTGATAATAACAGATCCTTTGTAAAACATTTTCCCATGAACATGTGCAAAGCAATTATCATATACATGTAGGCCAGGTAGCCAGCGGTGGGCGTCATCACTAGTGCTGTCACTGTGTATGTACATGTCACTCCCAGGGAGTTGAGAGATATTGGCTTGTTGCAAAGGCCCTATAACCATGGATAGTAATTTGTGAACCACTTTGAGACGACCTATGAACTACGTTGTGATAAAGCAGTATATAAGAACCTCAAATTATGATGTTGCAGGTACGGTATGCGTCTACAGGTTATCTACAATATTACCTTTGTGTAGCGTACATGAGACAAACTTGATGTGACCACCTCAGCAGCCAAAGTGATAATCAGTCAAGCATGACAGTGTTAATAACCTGTAGTACGAAGTGATAATCAATCAAGCATGACGTTGTTAATAATCACTAGTACGAAGTGATAATCAGTCAAGCATGACAATGTTAATAACCACTAGTACGAAGTGATAATCAGTCAAGCATGACAATGTTAATAACCAGTAATACGAAGTGATAATCAGTCAAGCATGACGGTGTAAACAACCAGTAGTACAAAGTGATAATCAGTCAAGCATGTTGGTGTTAATAACCAGTAGTACGAAGTGATAATCAGTCAAGCATGACAGTGTTAATAACCAGTAGTACAAAGTAAAATATATAGATTCTTTTTCATGAATTTGGAAATAATCTGGTTTTGTAGAAACATAAAAATGCAATATTTTCTATATTACTTTGAGATTTATTGTCAGGTTTCATTTGACTACTAGTTATTTCTTTATATTAAGGTCAAGTAGAGGTTATGTACTTGACAGTGTCATATATATCACAGTTACATTGGTACATTTTAAGCGCACCATCATCAGATTCAAATCACCCTTTGTCCATGGTCTGTTCCGTCATTCCGTCTGTCCACCTTACTCCGCTTGTTCCAGTCTACTCAGCTGTAAATGAGTATGTGGTTGGGCAGTGCTAGAATTATTGAATGCTCTAAGCTGTGAGTGCCGAAATGGCAGCTCCGGCTGTATGCTCCCCAGGGAGTTGAGAGATATTGGCTTGTTGCAAAGGCCCTATAACCATGGATAGTAATCTGTGAACCACTTTAAGACGACCTGTGAACTAGGTTGTGATAAAGCGGTATATAAGAACCTCAAATTATTATTATTATTTATCACTATTTGGATATTTAATAAACTCATGTTATCTAAAGATATAATATGTATTATATAAATATTAAGGACTTTTGTCTCCGACAAAACATTGTCGTATGGACCTGGTAGAGTAAAATATTGACTGAATACATAGAAGGAATCATCAATCGTCTTATACAAATTAATGTTATGATAGACCATAAATCAATAAATTAATCTTTATTGTCATTGTACCATAGTTGCAAACATCATATAATTGTGCTCTGAAGACGGCCTCCCTTTGGCTGAAACAGGTCATCACGTAGGATGTATATCAAACATTACATTTTGTACCGGATTCATGGGTGTTGTTGCTCATCATTTCTATTTTCATTTGCTCTGCTTTCCCTGATGAGCACTGTTGAATATACCATTAAGGTATCCACCCCAGGATCCCTACTGCCGCCACTATGGAACTGACATATTTGAAGGGACCTAAGGAGCTCCAGCCCCCAGTTGTTACTAATCTTAATTGGGTTAGGTATTAGCATCAGAATTCTTTGGACTCTACAAAAGGTTACCAGCTACCAAGGGCTGCAGCAGGTGATAGACTAATGTATTCTTAATGTATTGCATCTTCATTAGTGTGTTGTTTGTACCATTGATCTATCATTGCAGGCATTATCAAACCAGCAGCAATCTTAACCCTTTCACCCCTAAGTAACTTTAGTAGACTCTACCATACATTTATCTTGGTGAGTTCATTTTGATCTACGGGGGTGAATGGGTTAATACAGAAGTAAGACTTCAGTTATGTTTCATGCACATGTAGTTGTGTTGTTCTTATACAGAAGAAAGTACAAATGAATCTCTCTTGTTTTGTTTTTCAAAGAAACAAAGCTTTCTTATCAGGAAGAATATGTATTAGGATAATTGAGAGAATAGTTTGTACTTAAATGTTTTTCCAAGGAAAAGCAGCATTCTAATTTAGACTCTCTTAGAGGTGAATTCTGAAAAATTCTGCAATCTCTTTCAAAAATTCTGTGTTTGAACTTTTAGCAGAATCTAGAATCTTCTGTTCTTTCTGTACCTTACATGGAATAGATTATTTGGGTTTCTTTTATTTTTCCCCATTTCCCAGTTAAAAGTTTCTTTTAAAATTTCAATTTAATGATATTAAACAGAGCTTCAATGCAATCAAGATGAATGAAACGGTGATGTTGATGAAATAACCTCCTATATAGCGTCTGATCAGAGGTTTGATTTAAGTCTGCATTATCTTTCATGGATCTAGATCAAAGACTTCAAAATATCTATCAAAATTTTACCTGACAAAACATAGATTTGAAGCTTTCTGATGAATAGGAACTCCTATGGTGCTATGACAGTGTGAAATAGGAAGATTTAAAGACAGTGTGTTATGTAATTAGAAATGGTAATTGTGAGAACAGAATTAAATAGATGTCAGATGAAAGTGAAAGAACTGAGAACAGAGTGTTGAGAACAAGGAGTTATTGTGAAACAAAATATGATTGGTGGTGTGGTTGATGAAAGGACAGGAAGCTAACTGGTCGGTCATCTAAAGAGGAATGGAGATCTGGTCAATTAGTGATAATTGAAGGTACAGGCTGAAGCCCTGGGAACCTCTATTGACCACCAGATGGCTGTCCATATACAGTTGACCAATAGAAATGTTAGTTAACTAATTTGCATATTAGACACTTCTTAGTTTTTAGTATAAGGGAGAGATACAGAAAGATAGTGGGGGAGAAGGCAGACTGAGGGAGAGAGGAGGCAGACTGAGGTACAGAGAGGCAGAACAGAGTCAGAGTTGGAAGATGGAGAGAGAGCCAGATTAGATCAGGATTGAAAGTGAGCTAAGATAGAAGGTGCTAGCAATGGTATGCAGAAGTAGGAACTGGAAGTTGGCAACAATAAAGAAATGAACTGGAAACGGATTTGAGTACTAATTCCCCAGACCGACGTCGGTCACAGTGCTATGAATGACTCGTTTTTGTGGGAGTTTTCTTTCGTGGTTTTATGTTGTGCCAGTCCACAGCTGTCTGCCTCATTATCCAGAACTAACTTGATCAAAAACAATTTGATTGTCTACAAGAGTCCAATGTCCTTTGCACTCGATCTCCAGAAGGAAGCAGGCGTGAACTCACCAAATTTTCGTCTGGCATTGTAGATTGCTTAAAGACCAGGTAATTTTTGTAGAATGATTCAGTCAGTAATTCAGTGACGATATACACATTTTGTTCTTCATATTGGTTTCTATACTTGTAATTTAATTCCTTTAACTCATTCACCCCTGAAGTTTCATAATGAACTATTCCAACCTTTGAATTGGAAGGGTTCTTACACACACAAGTTACTGAAAGTTGTTGCTCCTGATAGCTTTTGAAACAAAGGTTAGGTCATTATTTTAATACCCCTGTCATTTTTTTTTTTTTTTGGGGGGGGGGGGGGGGTATATATAGTGTTATTCATGTATGTCCCATTGCCATTCATTGTCATGACACTAATTACTTCATTCCTTAACCCTTTCATCACTGTAGACCATAATAGACTCATCCCCATAAATGCATGGTAGAATCTACTATAAATTTACCTAGGGATGAAAGGGTTAAGGTTCATACAAAAGTCAAGTATGAGAATACCTCAGATGAGTGTTTTTATTTATTTGGACTGGACATTCACGTCTTACATCATTTTCTTGTTCAACTGTATACAAAGTTTTCATCGTAAATCTTTAAAAAAAATTGATAGAAATAGGTAGTAATAAGCCATCAGCATATCCACCTTTCATGCAATAGCAAGGGTACTAAGAATTGTGGAAATGGATGAATGAAGGCACATTATTCTAGTGGTAGGACGCCAGGCTCGTGACCGAAGGGTTGCGGGTTCGAGTCACGGCACTGCACTGTGTTGTATCTTTGAGCAAGATACTTCACTCTGCTTGTTCCAGTCTACTCAGCTGTAAATGAGCTGTAAATGAGTATGTGGTTGGGCAGTGCTAGAACTGTTGAATGCTAGCTGTGAGCGCCGAAATGGCAGCCCTAGCTGTATACTCCCCAGGGAGTTGAGAAAAATATTGGCTGGTTGCAAACCACGGATAATAATTTGTGAACCGCTTTGAGACGACCTTCGAACTAGGTTGTGATAAAGCAGTATATAAGAACCTCAAAATTATTATTATTATCTAAAATCTACACAACAAGATATTGCAAATCATTTCACTACTCTGTTGTATAGCTATTAAACATCAGACTGTAGGTGATATCTTGACCAACAAATTGAAATTGCTTTTTTGATGATACCAATGGGACACCACTGTGAAAAAGGCACTATAGTGTTCGTCATATTAGCATAGAATAAGCATTATATATGTGGTTTAAAAACACACATTCCCAAATTATACACCTGTGTCTGGTGAAATCCTCAAAACAAAAGTCAAACCGTGTGGCTTACAAAAAGGCTTGGATGACCTCAAGCATTAGCAATAATTGACTGCTGTCATACAATCTGAACAAGAAGCAACAATAGAGGCATGTCCTAGATCTGTTATTAGCTCACCGGGTCCGAAGGACCAAGGTGAGCTTATGCCATACTGTGCCGTCCGTCCGTCTGTCGTCCGTCGTCAGTCCGTCTGTCAACAATTTCTTTTAAACGACTTCTTCTTCTTAACCACTGATTGGAATTTAACTAAATTTGACTGGAATCATTCCTAGGTGGTAGGGATTCAAAATTGCACAAATGGTGGGGCTGACCCCCAAGGGGGCTGAGGGGCGGGGCCAAAAGGGGGCAATTTGGCTATATTGCTTTAAGCGACTTCTTCTTTGGAACTAAGAGATGGATATCAACCATATTTGACAGGAAGCATCCCTAGGTGGTGGGGATTCAAAATTGTACAAATCTTGGGGCTGACTCCCCAGGGGACTGAGGGGCGGGGCCAAAAGTGGGCAATTTGGCTATGTTGCTTTAAGCGACTTCTTCTATGGAACTAAGAAATGGATATCAACCATATTTGACTGGAAGCATCCCTGGGTGGTGGGGATTCAAAATTGTACAAATAGTGGGGCTGGCCCCCCAGGGGGCTGAGGGGCGGGGCCAAAAGTGGGCAATTTGGCTATATTGCTTTAAGCGACTTCTTCTCTGGAACTAAGAGATGGATATAAGCCATATTTGACTGGTAGCACCCCTAGGTGGTGGATATTCACAATTGTACAAATTTTGGTGCTGAACCCCTGGGCTAAAGGGCGGGGCCAAAATAAGTTTATCACTTGGAAATGGTTGAGATCCCCACCTTATAACCATATATACAATTGCTGAGTATGAAGAGAAGAATGCACAGTTGCTTCCAGGATGGCCCTAGGGTCTGGCCCCACCTTTGGATACATAGTCCCTGGGTCATAACTTTGAAATGGTTGAGATCCCCTCCCCAAAACTATATATACAAATGCTGGGTATAAAGAGACGAATGCAGTCATGATAATAGAATAGACCCTAGGGTCTGACTGAACCCCTAAGGACCTAGTTTCTTAGTCACAGCTAAAAACAGTTGATATCTCCACCCTATAACCATATATACAATTGCTAAGTATAAAGAAATGAATGCACATATGCTTCCAGGATGGCCTTGGGGTCTGCCCCACCCTTGGAGACTTAACCCCTGGGGCATAACTTCAAAATGGTTAAGATCCCCACCCCAAAACTATAAATATAAATGCTGGGCAAAAAGAGATGAATGCAGTCATGATATTAGAATTGATCCTGGATTGGCCTTGGGGTCTGGCATATTCCCTTGGATCTCATTTGGAGAATATTTTGCCATGACTGCTTAGATATCCAGGTGAGCGATACAGGCCCTCTGGGCGTCTTGTTACTGGATAATGCACCAAGCAACATTATACCCAACTGTTCCAACATAACCATATCCACTTTCTACCCCCTACGATGACCAGTCATCTACAATCTCTCAATACAGTATCATAAAATGCTTCAAGAAACACCACAGAAAATGTTAACTTTCTCACTTATTGTCATTTGTGGTATAAGATCATAAGGAATCAACCTGCTTATTTCTAAATACCACAATCAAGTACATGAAAACAGCCTAGGATTCTGTGACCTTTCATACCATAAGCAACTGTTCGTGTCACAGTGGTGTTTTGCCCTGTGGCTGTGACATGACCTTACCCATTTGGCAACCATGGTGATGGAGATGCAGATTTCAGTGATTTAAGATCTGTGTTACAACCGGTAAACCCTTTCACCCCTAGGTAACTTGAGTAGACTCTACCATACATTCATCTCGATGATTCTATTATGGTCTACAGTGGTGAAAGGGTTAAAAATGAATTTGATTTCGGTCTCTGAAACAGTGTATTGAAATGGGCAGATGCTTGCATTACCTACTCCAGGGCTATCTGACAATGACATCCTTGATGCTGTGAAAAACCCCACGAGATAGACTCGGACAATGACGATATTGACATAAAAGAAATTCCTTTAGCTCCACCTAATTGTGCGGAAGCAAAGCAGCGGCGTATAATAGCGGCAGTAATACAGTACTGGAGCTAATTTGAATTTTCAAACTATAATTGTGGTATCAAAAATATTGGTGTTGGTTAAAACTTGCATTTGTATATATATTGTTGGAGTATTCATGGTTAAGTATTTGATATGTGTGCCTTGACAAACATACACAGGTCACCTGTCATTTAATAGGGACAACTCATTGTACAGCCAAACTCATATTATACCGCCAAAATCACCTCAGATAGAAGGTGGCGAGGTTGTACTGTACAATGATCAACACACCGAGACTGTTTACAGGCTCAGTGAAGAAATATAATGGTTCACCATTAGTGGTCAGCTTTCCTTGGAGCCACATTAACCCTTTCACCCCTATGTAACTTCAGTAAACTTTTTTTTTTTGCATTGATTTGGATGAGTCCATCATGGTCCACAGTGGTGAAAACTCAAAATAACCACGATTGGTGTCTGTGACCTATGAAGGTCAGAGTCTAAAACAACTCATGATCAAGGACCATTTAATCACAATAATTCATAGCTTATTACTGTGTGTTGGTTAGAAATTTGAAGACACCATCCTAAAAAGGCTGGAGCTCCAAAGCCAAGAGGTTCAGGTCAAAGGCTATGTAGGAAGGAAATCTGAGACCGATAGATACTTGGCATGCTATACTATCTTGTAAGACTGTTTTTAGCATGAGATTTCCTTGACCTCAGTCGTTTCCTTATATCAGATTTACTAACAAAAAGAACATGTTGTGAAACATCTTAGTTGGAGAATTTATTGAATCTCAGATTCCTTGAAGACATACAGTGTTATCGGTGAGGAACAACGGGATGATTTGGATTCTAATAAATGTCTTAAATCGCAATCCAGGCAAAAATATCATGATCCAAACATAGAATATTTATTTCATGTGGTATGCAAGGAATAAATAATGTTAGCACTGAAAAGCTATTATTATGGCATGGTCACAATCTTTGATCCATAAAAAGACATATTGCTCTTTATAACTTTATTAGGAAACTATATATCCTCCCGGGCTTATCAGGTTTACTGTATACACAGGGTGTATCTTTTGCACAGATTTCAAAAAATCCCTCAGCCTTGAAGTCTATACTTCAAGGATGGTATACATTTACATGGAGTCTTGTATGCAAACTGATTGTATTACACAAGCATCACAGTCTCAGTAATTGAAAAGATGAAAAAGGTGGGTTAAGGGGCATGCACAATGCATGGACGCAAACTACCGGTAAATTACAGAAGAACCTAATTTAGTCTAGCCCAATGATAAGGCACTAACGTTTACTATTTTTAGGTTTGATATACTATTAATGAATGTTTTATCGGATGTTATAGGAAATTTGTTTTGCTATAAAGCTATTGATGATCACTCTGCAGTCTTTGATGCAGCATATCGTACATACCCAAACAGACAACCATGGTAGATATAAATAATCTGTGACCATCCATCATGTATGTATCTGTCTAGAGCGAGGATTGGCAGACGGATCAGGATAATTTTGTTTGATATTTGCAGTTGCAGGATGAGAAGTGAGATCTGTCTGTCCAAGGCATGTTGATATAAAAGATGTTATTTTTCTCCCACACATCACAGGTGCTGTCTTGTTTTATAGCTCACCTGGCCCGAAGAGCCATGTGAGCTGATGCCGTACTGCGGCGTCCGTCGTCCATCCGTCAACTTTTTCTTTTAAACGACTTCTATGGAAGAACTGGAGGACCTAGGATCATGATATTTTGCCAGTAGGCACCTGGGATGGAGTGCTATAAAGTTTCGTCATTAAAATAACCTTGACCTAATTTCAAGGTCACAGGGGTCAAATATGTTAAAAACTTCAAACAACAATATCTTAAGAACCATTGGGCTAGAGTCATAATACCTGGGTATGTTATGAAGACCAGCTGTATGAATCCTTTTCTTAATTACAGTCTTGAAGTTAAAGGTCAACTTTAAGTGCTAGTTGGGGGGTCAAAGGTCAACATGGGTCAAAAGCTTTAACAATCTTCTTCTCAAGTTCCATAAGGCCCAAGGTCATGCTATTTGGACAGTAGGTACCTGGGATAGTGTGCTATAAACTTTTCTCATTAAAATGACCTTTACTTAGTTTCAAGGTCACAGGAGTCAAATATGTTAAAAACTTCAAACATGAACATGTAAGAACCGTTTGGACTAAAGTCATAATACTTGGGTATGTTATGAAGACCAGCTGTGTGAATATTTTTTTATATTACAGTAATGAAGTCAAAGGTCAACTTTAAGTGCTTTAAGACTGGGCTCAAACGTCAACATGGGTTAAAAGCTTTAACAATCTTCTTAAGTTCCATAAAGCCCATGGTCATTATATTTGCCCAGTAGGTACCTTGGATAGAATGCTATAAAGTTTCCTCATAAAAATGACCTTTACCTAATTTCAAGGTCACAGGGGTCAAATATGTTAAAAACTTCAAACAACAATATCTTAAGAACTATTTGGTCTAGAGTCATGATACTTGTGTATGCTATGTAGACCAGCTGTGTGAATCATTTTCTTAATAATTGTAATAAAATCAAAGGTCAACTTTAAGTGCTAGCTGGAGTCAAAGGTCAATATGAGTCAAAAGCTTTAAAATTAAAATTTCAAATTTCAATTCAGAATTAAATTAGAGATGCTAAAATGTTTTGTGTTCCAGTTACCAAATTTGGTCTGAAGTTAATTTTATATCAGTTTCATGTAACACAATAAACAGGTGAGCAATACAGGCCCTCTGGACCACTTGTTACTGGAAAAAAAAGATAAATCTGTTGCCATTGATCAGCATGGATAAAAGACATCACATATGCCTTTTATTCTGAAAAAGTTGCCACTTTGCAATGAGATTGCATCATGAAACGTTGTCACTTTACAAAGCATAACTATATCACCCTAGGATCACTCTTTAATTTTGTCACATATTTCATGCGCCATTGATGATTTTGCGGTTCTTTTGGTTTACCGTTAGAACTTTGAGTAGTTTTTGATGGTGGGAAATTATGGAAGAAAATTGTCAATGGATCCTGTATGATGTATAGACAACAAAATCTTTTGAAAGTTTTTGGCCCAGTGAAGGGCGGATATAATTACTGTAATGCGCTTTAAAATTTGCGGGTTCAATATTTCGCAGTTTCGTATTCTGTCTGTACATATTTGCAGGGGTTCACTGTGCACCCAAATTCCATGTGTCGTGCAAAGTATTTTGAGTGTCATCATTTAACCTCGAAATACAGGTAAACTGTTTGAAAACACTGATCCAGTGCGTCATGATCCACCAGTGACTTCACTCGAAAGAAAATCAAATGTGTATGTACCTTTGTAGGAGTAAACTGTAATCAATTAATCACCTACTGTGTACACATAAATATGTTGTGGGTACTGGTATGTTAGTGTTGTTTTAACATGCACTGCTGAGTTGTCCGGTGATAATCTGATTCCAATTCAAACTTAAGTGTTAATTAAAACTAGTCAACTACAGATTGAAGTCAAGGAACTCAATTAATTGTTGTCATTTAATGGTCATGTTTTTGATGGATTATCCAATTTAACAGGGGAAAAGTGTAGGTGGCTAAATGATTCTGGATGGCAATGATTAGTTATATTAGTGTTGAATATCAGATTTCCTGTTTCATAATTAAATCCTCTTGTAAATTTTAATCACACATTTCAAAACATCAGCAATATTGCCTTCCACTCTCAACCCTTCCTCCCTCATACTTGCTCTAACTGTGAGGAGGCAATATATTTTTCATGTTGTAATATAAAAAAAGTAATATCTCTGAATAACTGAATCTATATTTGACAACAAAAGAAGCTTTGGCATTTTTATTAACTGTACTTAGTGACTCGGAGAAAAAACGGAATTCTACTAAGTCAATGTGCGTGCGAGATATTTCAAATTAGGAATTGCAAATAAGTCGTGTACTATAGAAGTAATCTAAGATATCTGCTGTCTAGCCCCACCTGAGCCGCTGTAGATGTGTGTATGTATGTAATAGGTCCCCTCCCCCCGCTCCACCAGCAGTCGCTGTTGATGTATGTATGTAGGTAATAGGTAATAGGAACCCTCCCCCGCTCCACCAGCAGTCGCTGTTGATGTATGTATGTAGGTAATAGGTAATAGGAACCCTCCCCCCGCTCCAACAGCAGTCGCTGTTGATGTATGTATGTTGGTAATAGGTAATAGGAACCCTCCCCCCGCTCCAACAGCAGTCGCTGTTGATGTATGTATGTAGGTAATAGGTAATAGGAACCCTCCCCCCGCTCCAACAGCAGTCGCTGTTGATGTATGTATGTAATGGGTAATAGGTCCCCTCCCCCCGCTCCACCAGCAGTCGCTGTAGATGTGTGTATGTAGGTAATAGGTCCCCTCCCCTTGCTCCACCAGCAGTCGCTGTAGATGTGTGTATGTAGGTAATAGGTCCCCTCCCC
>NW_018405113.1:1754869-1795016 GCF_002113885.1 Mizuhopecten yessoensis
ATGTATGTAATAGGTCCCCTCCCCCTGCTCCACCAGCAGTCGCTGTAGATGTGTGTATGTAATATGTAATAGGTTCCCTCCCCCCGCTCCACCAGCAGTCGCTGTAGATGTGTGTATGTATGTAATAGGTCCCCTCCCCCTGCTCCACCAGCAGTCGCTGTAGATGTGTGTATGTAATATGTAATAGGTTCCCTCCCCCCGCTCCACCAGCAGTCGCTGTAGATGTGTGTATGTAATAAGTAATAGGTCCCCTCCCCCCCCGCTCCACCAGCAGTCGCTGTAGATGTGTGTATGTATGTAATAGGTCCCCTCCCCCTGCTTCACCAGCAGTCGCTGTAGATGTGTGTATGTAGGTAATAGGTCCCCTCCCCCCGTTCCACAAGCAGTCGCTTGTACATCCTGAAACTGTACAATTTTCTACCATTGTAACTTTGACTTAAGATTTTGCCAGCTTTGTACAGAAACTCTCGGCTTTTGATCTATGCTAGTAGTATCATCATTAAACAGTCTAAGCCTTTCCTAGATTTAAAAAAATGTCATGGTTTTCAAAGCTGGAATAAGATGCAAAAAGCTGCAATTTTTCTTGCCACAGCTTATACACAAGCTTTTAAAGACAGGACTCAGAAAAGGCAGGCTAGAATGTCATTATTATTTATAGGCCTGCAGTGTAATGTTATCAGATCTTTGATTGGCTGATGGATGTTAGACTGAGATGGGTTGCCATAGGTGACCTCCAATATATTAGTTTGTTTGACAATGAACTTGTTTCTTTTTGGCTGAGTTAAAGGTCATCAGAGGTCATATTTTACCTCCTGTGGAATGTTGCCTCAAAAAAGTGAATTTGCTTCTCTTATTTGCCGAGTTAAAGGTCATCAGAGGTCAGACCTTCTGAGAAATGTTACCGCCTATGAGAAAATTTGCTTCTTTACTTTCCTGAGTTAAAGGTCATCAGAGGTCAGACCTTCTGAGGAATATAATTATATATATAATAATGCCTTCTTTGAGAAAATTTGCTTCTTTACTATCCTGAGTTAAAGGTCATCAGAGGTCAGACCTGCTGAGGAATATAATAATGCCTCCTTTGAGAAAACTTGCTTCTTTACTTTCCTGAGTTAAAGGTCATCAGAGGTCAAACCTTCTGAGAAATGTTACCTAGCTCCTATGAGAAAATTTGCTTTTTTACTTTCCCGAGTTAAAGGTCATCAGAGGTCAGACCTTCTGAGGAATATAATAATGCCTTCTTTGAGAAAATTTGCTTTTTTTCTTTCCTGAGTTAAAGGTCATCAGAGGTCAAACCTTCTGAGAAATGTTACCTAGCTCCTATGAGAAAATTTGCTTTTTTACTTTCCTGAGTTAAAGGTCATCAGAGGTCGATACCTTCTCAGAAATGTTACCTAGCTTCTATGAGAAAATTTGCTTTTTTACTTTCCTGAGTTAAAGGTCATCAGAGGTCAAACCTTCTGAGAAATGACGTTACCTAGCTCCTATGAGAAAATTTGCTTTTTTACTTTCCCGAGTTAAAGGTCATCAGAGGTCAAACCTTCTGAGAAATGTTTACCGCCTATGAGAAAATTTGCTTTTTTACTTTCCTGAGTTAAAGGTCATCAGAGGTCGATACCTTCTGAGAAATGTTACCGCCTATGAGAAAATTTGCTTCTCTTTTTGCTGAGTTTAAGGCTGCCTCCAGCATGTCACTTTATATCCATCAAATATAGAAATAATTTATCAATTTGAGAAATACTGTAAACTATTGATTACTTATCTAGGTGATAATGGATGTGGCTGACACCAGGGATCATATATTCTCCCTAATCTAGTTCTGAGGCACATTCTCATGTCATTGGAAACATATATTTCATAACCCAGCAATGTTTTGTATTCTATACTGGATTAACAAACCAAAACATGATAACAGTTAATCGGGTATCAAACTTCTCTAACAGCCCAGTAAATTGTTTGGGCTCCCTAATTTGATCTCCTTGTTCCCCACCTGAGCCAACCATAAACACACTCCTTTATTGAAACATTAAAAACGTTCATTGACTTTTGCACATTGTTATAAATAATTCAATTATTTGATTTCAATAATTCCAGAAGAAACTTGGAATAACTAATAAAAGTAAGGGAATAAAGGCCCCTTTTCCAGGGGATTGTTCAGTTCTAATCATCATTTCTTGTCCGTTTATAGAAAATTAATAGGATTCCTCTGAATAGTATGCTATCAATCAGAAGGTTTAAGTGATATGAACTTTCCAGTAAGACTTCTCATTTTACCTGTAATGCTGATTAGATTGGTAGATTCTGCAGACTGGTCTGCATGCATAAATAATTGTGTCCCGCATCACAGTTTCAGCATGCAAGAAATCCTCTGTGATTTCCTTCCAGATTTCTACCTAATTCTTTAGTACAATTGCAGGGATAGCAAACCAAATTCATTAAGTCTGGACATCTTTGTGCCAAGGAACACAATTTGATATTAAAGGGGTGTGTGTGTGTGTGTGCCTCCCTCCCTCCCTCCCTCCCTTGGGCCGAGGGGGATGGGACAAACAATTAGGGCATATTTGCTTTGGTTGGAAATATTATTAACTCATTCACCCCTGAAGACACATTTGAGCTCTTCCAGTTCAAAGGTTGGAATAGTTCATAATGAAATTTCAGGGGTCAATGAGTTAAAGCTTCAACAGAGGAATTTTGGGTGAATATCTGTACTACTTAAAATCAAGAACCCTACTATAACCACATAAATACATGATGTATGCATAAAGACAAAAATACATTCATGCTACTAGTATCAGGATTGGCTTTGGGGTCCAGGCCCACCCAGGGGACTAATAGATCTTGGAAATGGCGAAGACCTCCACTTAATGCTCCTTATATTTCTATTATTATATTTTGGGCGTTAAGAAATGAAAATTAAATTCTGCTGCCGGGATCAGCCACGGATCCAGCCTGATCCTTCAGTTCATAACATGGGATTGGTTGAGATCCCTACCCCATAACCATAGATAAAATTGGGCAGGAAAACAAACACAATCAGGTTCAAGCATTGACTTCTTGATTCCCCCTCCCCCTGATGATTTAGTTCCAGAGTGGGTCATAAACTGGAAACAGTTCTGAGTTCTACCCTATAACAACACCTACATTAGCTAGCCATGAAAAGTAATAGACATTAATGCTGCATAATTCAAAACTTTGAACTATTTACTAGAATGATACAGGTATGTTTATTATTTCCAGCTAAAGTGTAGTCGTTACAAAATAGGCACCTGACCATTTAATGGTGTACGTAATTTAAAAGTTTCACGTTGCTTTATTGGTGTTGATTTTCATTCTTCACTCACTTACAGTATATATCAAGTTTGGATACAACATCTAAACACCAAATGTTAATAGTCTGTCATAGGTATAGGTATCGGGGTAATGTGGAAGTTTTACCTAAATGTATCAAATTTGGATTGGAACTGAGGATTGCCATGGTTCTGACTCAAAATTCAACACCCTTGGATAGATTCAGATCCAATTTATCCCAGTAATGCCAGTACATAATAATTGACTTTCTCCAACCTCCTACTTTGAATTCATAATCATGGGTGAGGTCAATTTTGCACAGTTGCTATATCAGGCTTTATGGTTTTGAAGGTTTATTTTCTGATATGCATTAAAAATTAAAAATTGACAAAAAGCATTTTTTTTATTTATTTTTTTATAAGTTGCAACAGCTTTAATATTTTCCATATACATGAGCAGTTATAAAAAGCATTCATTAGAAAAATCTATGTTTGCAATAAGAATCTTGGATTGGATCTATTCTGATTCTGTTCTGTCCACTGTATCGTGTGCCTCCTGTGTGTTTGTATCCAGTGTATAAGCTGACATATAGTGACAAAACATATATTGCAATATTGATTGATATCAGCCAATCAGCTACACCTGACTAAGTCAAAATGACACTCATTATAACGGATTCTTCAGCTATTCACTATTTCCGACGAGCTGCAGGTATTTTGCGTGGGAAGCCGTAGAACTTACGCTTTCAATTATTATTTGGCAGTTGCGACATTTTGACATAAATAAAGGAAGCTACCCAAATTCATGATGTGACCTTTTCATGTTCTATATGATTTGTGTTTAATTTCCTGTGTCCTATTCAGCCTAGAGGAACGTTTCCGCCAGACCACATTCTCACCAGATTATTTGGCTTGTTGACTTTTATAAGAAGTAGATGCTAAATACCAGAGATTAGAGGCAAATTGGAACTAGTAAGCCGTACCAACAAAGCACAGTTTTCAATTATATTCACCATATGGCCTAATAACTTGGAAAGACGCATTGCATCTTGATAAAATCGAAATTTCAACAAGGTTAGGATTCTCTCTGATAATTGGTAGTCTGAACATGCACATACTATCAATGTTTTACAACCATTATGCAAATTGGGAACATGTAGCTATCAGGCCCCTACAGTGCATGTAACATCAAGAACAGTACTACTACATGGGTGTGCCAGTTCCTATACTGTATATCAGGAAATGTACATACATAGACCACATGGTCTGCTTGCCTGTCCTTCATTACCTATATCAAAAACAAAAATGCTTGTTCGGCCCATGCAATTATCTGTCTTGCCTCACACTGTGTATTAGAAACACAGATGCTTGCCTGGCCCTCATTATGTATATCAGATAAATGCATGCTTGTTTGGCCTTGACATCATGGATATCAGGTAAGTTGGTGCTTATTTGGCCCTCATCATGGATATCAGATAAAGGCATGCTTGTTTGGCCTTCATCATGGATATCAGATAAATTGGTGCTTATTTGGCCCTCATCATGGATATCAGATAAATGTATGCGTATTTGGCCCTCATTATTGATATCACATGACTGTATGCTTGTTTGGCCCTCATTATGGATATAGATAAATGTATGCTTGTTTAGCCATCATCATATGGGTATCAGATACATGTATGCTTGTGTGGCCCTCATTATGTATATCAGATAAATGCATGCTTGTTTGGCCTTCATCATGGTGTCAGATAAATTGATGCTGATATTATTTGGCCCTCATCATGGATATCAGATAAATGTATGCTTGTTTGGCCCTCATTATGGATATCAGATAAATGGATGCTTGTTTGGCCCTCATTATGGATATCAGATAAATGTATGCTTGTTAGGCCCACATTATAGATATCAGAAAAAAACTGATGCTTGTTTCATCCTGACAAAGTATACCAAGAACATTCCCCTTGTCTATAGCTCCTACCATGCACATGCTTTTTATATCTCGAAATATGCATATGATTAAGTCAGACAGAGATGCTAATCACTTGCCCCAAATATGTATGTCATGGTCATTTATGCAGCACCAGGGCTCCCAACAGATTCTTATCTGTATATCAGGAACATGATTGTCTGGCCTCTAATTGTATGTCAGAAACAAACATGATAGTCTGGCTCATTTTTTTTCATCAGAAACAAATGAATGCATGTCTGGCATCTCACATGATATATCAGAATTTCATTTTCTCCCTTAACCCTTTCACCCCTATGTAACTTTAGTAGACTCTACCATGCATTGATCTGGATGAGTCCATTAATTATGGTCTACAGTCGTGAAAGGGTTAAAAGTGTGTCATTTGATAGACTAGTTCAAATTTGTCATTTTTGATCAGTAATAATGAACGTTGTGAGATATATTGACTTAGGTTTGTAATTGATAATGTATTAGATATCGTAACTGTCTGGCTTTTCTGACCCAGTCTGCCGTTACTTACTCACTCACTTTCAGTGTGTATCTTGATTCAGAGAAAATTAAACATCACATGCATTCCAGTCGGCAAATAGGGCCTTTTTTTTTTAATTGAATATAAGCATCGATCATGTCTGATCAAAATATTGTATGATTATTTAAGCAAGACACAATTTGGCAACAATCAAACATAAAATTCAATTTTCAGATAAATTATAAAGGACAGATATATAATTTGACAAGAATTGAACACTGATATAAAATTTGGATTGGAAACAAATGCATTCAGATTTTTTTTCTTATTTGGTTCCATATTTTGCAAAAATACAGAATATTGCACTGTGTGAAGTCAAAATAGAGCTCAGATCAAAAATTCAATAATGGTGGGAATGGCCTTTTTCTCACATTTAAACAACTGCATATACCGCTGTATTTGTTATTTTTTAAATTAAGAATTCAACTTATTAAGCCTTGTGAATAAGTCATTTGAAGAACAATCATATAAAACTGTTTAACTCATTCACTCCTGAAGACACATTTGAACTCTTCCAATTCAAAGGTTGGAATAGTTCATTATGAAATTTCAAGGGTGAATGCATTAACAAAGGTCCATATTTTCATGAAGATTTGTTTAACAGTGATTATTTTTTTCTTTTCCTCAGCTTAATGAAAATGATCCTGTGACCTAAGGTTTAGTAAGTCTGACTCTCTACCTATAATACGTTAAACAGAGGTTTCCCTAACAGAGTCGGAATGAATTGGCTACATACTTTATTTACCATGCAGGGTGACTTTTTGTATTTCAAATACAATTCCCCCATATTGCATCAAAATGAAGTTTTCTACAAATATGCATAACTTATTTGCCACAATTTCACAAGTTTCTTACTCAGAAACCTTCTTTCTTCAAAATGTTGTTAACAAGTGCGAGATATATTCGCCAAGGTTAAATGCCCTTGGAACAAAGTTTTTAGGTCCTTAGTGAGATTGATCTTGGCAGTATACCGTTGAAGCTGCATTGCAGAAGATAAATAGCTGCCAACCACATTTCCAATGAATTAACCTTTTTAAGAAAAAACGTTATTTATTTCTGAATCTATCAGTTGGAGTTTTACCGGTGACTTAAATAGATGTGGAAAGGTTAATCGGAAGACAATTAATTAACTGACTGTTTGAAAAACAAATTGGCTTTTCAAAAAAAACATTGCAAATGCTCCTTCAGGTCCAGGTTTAAGGCTTCAGAAAGTACATTCATTCAGGGGCATTCTCTAGCTTCCATCAATCACATTTCTCCAGGCAAGAGGCCAAACTTTCGATTTGTTTCAAATGATGAATGATCAATTCATGAGGAAATGCATGATACCGATTCATCCAAGGATGGAGATAGCTGACACGGTGCATGGTGATGTCATTAGTGGTAATCTCCCCAAATACACCAAAAAGAATTGTCCAATTTTATATTGAAATATCTCGGGCTATATAAGATTGAAAAAAACTTAAATTTTGTTTACCTCTTTTTGATTGTAAATGTTTACATATTTATCATTATTTGTTTTCGACTTTGTCAATCTTTTTAAAATTTTATCTTCATTTTCTTTTTGTGTACAGAAGAAACCTGACAGATTTTGAGGCATGTATTCCTTCAAGGAAAAATCCCAAAATATTGTTATCTTGAAGCAAATTTTACTGAGGAGTCGTATCAATCATGCCATTAAGGTTGGTTGGTGTTTTCCGTATTTGCGGACACAGCCTATAGCTAAGATTACAGCATTACAATGGGTAGACAGCGCTGTTTATAGTTTTCTAATTAATTGATTGTCCTTCGTTCACGTCACCGCCTACTGCGTGGGGAAAATATGGGAGCTTTATAGGAAACAATGTTATTACTTTCCACTCCCAGGTCCGGGGGATGCAATCTCGTTCGGGTGAATCTTAGCTATTATCTTGATGAATTCTTCAATCTTTTTGAACTAAGACATAAAAATGATAAAAAGAAGATCAATTAATTATTGTGACAAGAGTTAATTACTCCGATCCTTTGAACCCTTTTAAGTTTGTTACTTTGTGGAAGACAATGCCCTTCAGTAGGAGAAAAAATCAAGGCTCTGAAACTGAGTTCTGTCCTGTTGGAGACAATAACAAGCATTTTATTCGTTTTCGAAGGATGACTGAATAGCCTATTGGATCAATACAAAATGTTATAGGCCTCTAAATACACAGGAGACTTCAACGTTACAAGGTGTCACCCCATAACATTATCTAATGTTTATACCTGTTTATGTTGTCACCCCATAACATTATCTAATGTTTATACCTGTTTATGTTGTCACCCCATAACATTATCTAATGTTTATACCTGTTTATGTTGTCACCCCATAACATTATCTAATGTTTATATCTGTTTATGATGTAGTCAGACAGTCTTTATTGTAGTCAAATAGATATTATTTCAATGTGAGCAAAATCATGAAAAGAAAGTATATGTCCTTGGCTCGCGGATCTTTCGGTAAGCTCAACAAGGATATGTTTTGTGGTAAAATACTGGAGAGAAGTCAAGGGGAGACAGATTCTGACATATTAACCCTTTCACCCCTATGTAACTTTAGTAGACTCTACCATGCATTGATCTGGATAAGTCCATTATGGTCTACAGTGGTGAAAGGGTTACGGATTAATAAACGACAATGTATTAATTCAGAGTAAGGATGAGTTAGACTTAAAAATAGACTGTGGAGGTGAAGATGATTGTCATTATAGGTACTAAAGTTTAATGAAGGTCAGGTTGAGAATGACTTGTTAAGATAATTATCACAATATGAAATTCAAGGTGAAGATGATTCTGGCTAATTTCAAAGGTAAATTAAGACACTGAATGAATTCAAGGTGAGGATTGTAAATTAAGGGTAAACAATTGATGAAACTGATGATAGTGATGGGGGTTCTAATAAATGGTAAAATTATAGGGTGAAGGTCAAGGTAAAAATGATCTCCTTATTTGGGGTAAAAGTAAGCTAAAGGTCAACTGGATGAAACCTGCATGATTCCGCAGTATAAATGATAAACCAACAAAATCACCAACTCCATTATCAAACCATTCTACTCAATATAAAAATCTACGTTCTCATACTCTTTGCATTAAAGAACTCCATTAGAAAGAAAGAAAGAAATGGCTTTCTTCATTTTATGCATCATACGCCATGTACAAATAAAAATATTTTAGGTGAAATTATCACTTTTCTATCTCCAGTAAATCAGGGTTTATTTCCATTACTATAAATTCCATACCTTAATGCCTGAGGGGATATCAAGTCAACAGATAATTAAAGATTATATGAAGAGTCAAAAGGATGTCTTAAGTAAACAGAAAGATTTTGAAAAGGTCAAGGTCGGACGGATGAGTTTCATTTTGTAGAGATTACCATATTTTTAGGTCACTAAACCAAAGGCTTAATTAAGTGACATTTAATGTTTGTGATCTAACCTTGTCAGTGGTGTGTCATTCTTAACAATTGACATTTTGGACTTCTTCTTAAACCCTTTCACCCCTATGTAACATTATAAGTAGACTCTACCATGCATTGATATGGATGAGTCCATTATGGTCTACAGTGGTGAAAGGGTTAATGAAATCAGATTAACTTTGGTAGGGAGAATTAAGGGATTCAAAACTGTTCAAATGCTGGAGTTTATGGTCTTATAGGGTGACTTAGTGAAATTTTATCTTAAAAATACATCTTGTCAAAAAACTGTTACTATATAAAGCCAGAGCTTTCCCCTTTCATTGCAGAAAGGTGTAGATATGAAGGTCAACTTAACTATATAGTTACACCAGATTCTGGTTTTGCATGATACTTTTTGGACTCAAAAAGGGATCACAACATTGGTTAGAGTTTATCATTGTTAATGTAATAAAAATAATAATTTGAAGTTATTGTATACCACTTTATCACAACCTATAGTTCGTAGGTCGTCTCAAAGCAGTTCACAAATAATTATCCGTGGTTATAGGGCCTTTGCAACCAACCAATATCTTTCTCAACTCCCTAAGGACCATACAGCAGGTGCTGCCATTTTGGCGTTCATAGTTAGCATTCTATAATTCTAGCACTGCCCAACTATGTACTCATTTACAGCTGAGTAGACTGGAGCAAGTGGAGTAAAGTATCTTGTATCTTCTATGTATAGAAAGAATGACACAAATAAAACATTCCTGAATGTGAAAAATGCCTAGCACTTATGTAACTTAACTCCCAAATATAACTTGTGTGTAAAATGTTGGATTTGCATGACATAATGGTATAATTTTAGTCTCAAGTACACTCAATGAAACCAAACATTTTGTAGATTATGTTGTACATTATAATTCAGTATACCATGGCCTGGCAACATGGAATACTGTCCTCCCATAATGCATGTTCACACTGCATCAAAAGGAAGCTGGTGATAAGAGCGCCCTCTACTGGACATGATGTGAAATTTGATACCAGAAGACATGGTGAGTCTAATCTAACGCCCGGCCAGCCGTAGTGGAAATTATCTTGGAGGAGATTGTACAGACTTACCACAACTATTGTCTTATGAACACAATTTCTAGATATAATAACACAAACAGTCATAGAAATGTGTGGAAACCATTCCAATTCGGAAGACAATTCTGTGGAATAATTTCTTGCATAGATTGAATCAACCATTATCACTCGAATGCACATGTGATGTGTTACATTCCAGGCTGCAGAATGAGTTGATTGAGTAGAAGTCAATGCATAAGACATTCCTTCAAAAAGTGTTGAGATTACATTGCAGTGCTGTGAAAGCTTGAAAACTTGTACAAATTAACAATTAACTTTTAACATTTAGAAGTAGGTTGTCATGGATATTTTTGTCCGATTAATATTGGTCAAACTCATTTACTGATAATTTGACTTTCAGTTGTTTGCATTTCCATCGGCAAGAAATCAATGTTTGAAGGTCACCGTATCAGCAATGGAATCCGTATTAACACTCAAAATGTTTACTTGTTGTACACTAGGCAAATATTTATGTACAAGTCAGGTTAAAGGACAAAGGTTGACTATAGGTTGATAATTGAAAGGAGAATTACTTTTTTTGTAACGAGTTTAAGCATCACCTGTAAAAATGAAAATCATGAATAATAATTTAATTATATGCAAAAAAATCTTTTTGGATTATCAAATCATCTTCCTAACATAAAATATCAGTTATTTTTTAGCTCACCTGGCCCTTCAGGCCAGGTGAGCTTATGCCGTGACGCGGCATTCCGGTGTCAATATTTTGCCAGAAGCAAACTGGGATGAAGGGCTACCAAATAAATGACCTTCACCTATATTCAAGCTCACAGGGGTGTTAAAAACTTTAAACGACTACCTGGTACTTCTGAATTTACCAAAATGCCCAGGGTGATGATATTAATTGGCCAGTAGCATACTGGGATGAAGGGCTACCAAGTTTGTTCAAATAAATGACCTTCACTTATATTCAAGGTCACAGTTGTCAATTGTCTTAAAAAACCTTTAAACAACTTCTTCTGAGTAACTAAAAGTTGCAGGATGATGATATTTGGCCAGTAGGATGCTGGGATGAAGGGTGACGATAGTTGGCCAGAGGCAAACTGGGAGGAAGGGCTACCAAGTTTGTTTAAATAAATGACCTTTACTTATATTCAAGGTCACAGGGGTCAAATATGTTAAAAACTTCAAACAACTTCTTCTGAATAACCAAAAGGACAAGGATGGTGATGTTTGGTCAGCACCATGCTGGGATGAAGGGCTACCAAGTTTGTTCAAATAAATTACCTTCACACATATTCAAGTTCACAGCGGTCAAATATATTTAAATCTTTAAACAGTACTTCTTCTGAATAACCAAAATGTCTAGGGTGATGATATTTGGCCAGTTGCATGCCGGAATGAAGGGCAACCAAGTTTGTTCAAATGAATGACCTTGACTTATATTCAAGATCACAGGAGTCAAACATGTTTAAATTCTTTAAACAATTTCTTCTGAATAACCAAAATGCCCAGGATGATGATATTTGGCCATTAGAATGCTTGGATGAAGGGATACCAAGTTTGTTCAAATGAATGACCTTGACTTATATTCATAGTCACAGGAGTCAAATTTGTTTAAAATCTTTAAGCAACTTCTTATGAATAACTATGAGGCCCAGAATGTTGATATTTGGATGGAGGGCTATATAGTAATTTGAATGACCTTGACTCAATTACAAGGTCACATTTGGTCAGATATGTATAAACCTTTAAATGACCTAATCTCATTAAACAAAAGGTCTAGGGTAGTGATATATGGCTAGTTGCATGCTTAGATGAAGGCTATAAAGTTTGCTCAACGTAATGACCTTTTTGGACTTTCAAGGTCATGGGGTCAAATGTTTTAAAATCTTTTAACAGGTTGTTTTGAATGACTTTATATAGTCATAAATACTGATATTTTGCCTGTAGCTTTAGTTTGGATCACTTTAAGGTTACAAGTATGAGATTAATACCAGTTGAGTGATGCAGGCCCATTGAGTCTCTTGTTTCCATTTCTTTTTCGTAGTCAGAATGTAACACAAATAGAAAATACAACAGGATGTACAAGGGTTCGAGCTAGCCCAAGACTCGGAACTTATGGGTTTTATCTACCTCAGAAACACAGCTATTTTTTGCTAACAATTTTAAGTCCTTTACTTTGTAATAATATAGATTATATTCCTGGCTAGAAACGTTATTCTCTCATTTCCTTGTGTGTAACAAAGAGCTGTCCAGGATAAGAAAGCGGTGGAAGAAATTTCTTTCTTACACTTCATTTCACAAATTGCTCAAAAACGACATTACGAATTTGGAAAAGTCTGATGCCATCATGTGGAAAAGGCAGTTTGATAAAAATAAAACCTTTAAAACATATTGACCAAGCGAGTTAGAAAGATGAGATCATTTTTTCTGTGTATGTTTGCAAATACGAGGTATGCGAAATTTCTGACAGATTCCTTTTCGTCAAAAAAGCTCAGTGTAAAAATTGATATTTTCATAATGGTATAGCCAGCACAAACACATTTTCATGGTTTCTGAGCTTATTCTGGTAGTCGGAATGAGAAATAAATACTCTTTTATGCCCAGAGGTGTAGGATAGGGAAACTACACCCTCAGGATTTTCAAATTTGGCAAAACGCTCGGCAAAGCCTTGAATTTTACCAAATTTGAAAACCCCTTGTGTGGAATTTCCCTATCTTACACTTCTAGGCATGAATGTCAGTGTTAATAAAGTTTGTTTATTCGTGATTAGTTTTTTCTCATTATGTTTTAAAACTATAGTCAGCTTTTAATAATGAGACTGATATTGGATTCTTCAAAGACATATAATGAAACATTCAGCTGATTGACACAGACAAACCTCCCCATGTACACATATTAGCAGGCACAGGGTTTGTAATATATTTTGACCTTATAAAGCATAATGATCTGTGAGGCTGATTTTCTGTATTAATGAAATGTCGGCCTAAATGAAGCCTCACACATATTGTATTAAACACATGAGCAATTTTGTTTATCCAATATTCCTGGTAGACCCATTAGCAAGTGGTAATAGCTAGCGTACAAAACTGATATAATATTAGGTTATTGTTTACGGCTGTCGACTACAGTGGCGGTTACTAATGGTGTTGTCCTGATGAGACGGAGAGACTAAACACAGAACTAGATCTGAATCAGAACAATGCTTGATGCTTAGTTATCGCATGAGAGTACATATGTTTATAGATTTGATTATGTGTTGATGTCTATTGACTCACAATATATTAGTAAACTTGTATTATGATCGATATTTTCAATTTATTTCTGCTTGATGTTGAAATATATGTCACTCTGGTAAAATACTAGCCGCTTCCTACCGACTCCACTAGGGAGAATTTCACTTTAGCTCATTCGGTAGAGCGTAAGACTAGTAAGCCAGAGGTCCTGGGTTCGACTCCTATAGCAGAGACATTGAAAAAATAATTACCTCTTGCTGTTACATATATTTTGTTTATGTAACATTGCGTATGAAAAATGGTTACTATTAAGTAAGATTATTATATAATGCCGAATAAGAAATATAAATATACCAGTTAATAAATGTTTGACGGATGAGTTTTGTGGGAAGTATGTATAACTTAAAGAATGGATGTCACTAAGCTCCCTCCTTATGTCAGTGAGGTTGCAGATATCGTCATAAGTGAAGTGAATATTAAGTTTAATTCCACTCCTTGGATTAAATTCATTTGAGTGTGCAGTTTTTGTATAATAATCTATGGGATAATTAAGTCATCTTTGTAAAAATTTACCAGTACTGCATGATCATTTGGAAAATTGTTATCATCACCAACAGGTTAAAAGTGTTACCAACGTTTGTACTATATATTTCACAATAAATGTATTGAACCATGATCATCAAGAATTATTAATGGTCAAATTCAGGTTTATAAACATGCATGGCCATTTCTGAAACATTTTCAGCAATTGGACAAAACTTTGTGTATAAAATTGTAGTTTGACATGAAAAGTCAAGTTACTGACCATTGAGTTTAAGTTTGAGTTCAAGTACCTGCACATTGAGTTTGAGTGTAAGGTTAGCTTCTGAACAATGAGTTTTGAGTATGGGATTCCGTAGCTTCTCAACAATGCGTTGGTTGAGGTTCTAGCTAGCTCTCGAACAATGTGTTTGAGTATATAATAATAATAATAATAATACTGGACGCAGGCATAATGCCTATATATCCAGATCATAAAATTAAACATCAGTTTATATGATGATGGCCTGATTATGAATAAGTTCATTGTTATCTATCTCGTGGTTAAAAAAGCATTCAGTGTTTATCCAATCGGGATTCAAATGTTTTGACTATTCCGGGTGACATAACCACGGCATCTGGAAGGGAGTTTCAAAGATTAACAATCCGCTCACAAAATCGTCAACTTCTTATGTCAATCATATGAAGTCTGAGGCATTTGCATGGGTAATGAGGAAACACCATTTCATACCCTGAAGAAACCAGTGACAACACTCAGACAGTTACTTGTGGCTGACATTCTAAAAACAAAAGAGTTGTATAAAACATTCTTTGCAAGAATCTGCAGACATTATGTATAGGAGAAAACTGGGAAGAAATTTGGAATACATATCAAAGAACATCAAAATGCATAGTAAAATGAGCATGAATACCAATTTTACCAGAATCACAATCAAACCATCCGCCACCCATTACAATAAATCAACATTAACAGATCACGCTAACTCCCAAAATCACATGTTGATTTAAAGGAGAATGCCAAAATAGTGGAAAGGAAACAGCATATGAACACAAGACAAATCAATGAAGCAATCAAAATCAGAAAAACTAAAAAACATGAACAGAGACAAGGGGGGACAACAGCTGACTCATCTGTATAAACCGATACTGACCCAACGGGAGAGGGGGATAGATCTGAACCCTACCAGTAACCTATTTGATACAGTGTGTATACACTTTCTATCAATAAGCAAATCCTCCCATGACAAGTGACATACAATGTTTACAATTTTGTCACATTGTCTGGGTATCAATTACTCCTCACTCAGTCATAGTGTCTCAAAGGAACCAGTCGGTCTTGAAATGTCGCAACATGTTTAATCCGTACATTGTTTGTGTGTATTGAGTAAAACTTTGATGTTACATATTTCCAAACTGTTGAATCTTATTGAAAATTCATCTACTGGACAATTCACACTTTGTATAACTCCAGTGTTGATGATGATAATAATAATAATAATAATAATAATTTGAGGTTCTTATTTACTGCTTTATCAGTACCTTGTTCGTAGGTCGTCTCAAAGCGGTTCACAACCTATTATCCGTGGTTATAGGGCCTTTGCAACCAGCCAATATCATTCACAACTCCCTGGGGAGCATACAGCCGGAGCTGCCATTTACATATAGGTGCTCACAGGTAGCATTCAACAATTCTAGCGCTGCCCAACCACATACTCATTTACAGCTGAGTAGACTGGAACAAGCGGAGTAAAGTATCTTGCTCAAAGACACAATACAGTGTCTTGCTGTGACTCGAACCCGCAACCCTTCGGTCACGAGCCCTGTGTCCTACTATAGCTACTAGACTACCGTGCCTCCTGTTAAGATACGCTAACTAAACAATCTGCCCTAGCTATTACATCTCTAAATGCTCATTATCACCAAGCCTTCCCCAAATTGGTAACGACGTTAGAATCTTCTACCGATAGTAAACCAGGTGATCTTTGAAATAACCAACCCATATTTAGTATGATTGAATGACCAGCTTGATGATAATTCTTGCCTGATTGATTTAGAAAAGATACAATTGATCGCAGGCCTCCTAATGTTCCATTAAAAAGGGGTTAACCGAGGCATTTTAATTGCCTGTCAAGATATACACTGAATCTGTGCCCCTAAGATAAGAAATGCAATTTGTGGTGGTATTCAGATAATTTCAGTGCATCAAAATTTTCTGTATAGAGGAATCGTTAATTTGTAGCCTTCCTGATGATGGCATGAAGAGCTCAGTTACGTACAGGATTAAGGTGCCGATTCTATAATTTGTAGATAGATTAGACACTGCCTCTTTCATGTATAAAGATTAGGAATGGTCCCAAAGATGACCTTTACCAGACAGTATAAAAATCCAAATAAACTTAATCTTGCTCTCAATGTTGCCTTAAGTAATATGTAATATTAAAATGAAATCAATCAAAAACCCTGATTATAAAGACTTTTCTTCACAAAGGTGAGGTTGTAGATGACTGAAATTCAACCAACCGTGACGATTAGGATTGGTACCAAGAGAATTACAGAAAAGAGATAAAATGTCAGTTTACACCCTTAAATGACCTTAATGAGACTGTGTGACCTTTATAAGTAGTAATCTGCTTAAAGTGGCCACATTTTATAGAAAGCGTTGTCCATTATGACACAACCTTGTGTTCTATCAGAATGAACACAAGGAACGAATTTATGAAATATCCTGATTTTTGTATGCAATGTTATGTTCTGTGTACAACAAAAAGAGATTCAATGATGTCTAAGTCTCCTGTAATGTCACAAAAAGCTGGTTCTTTGATGCCATTTGGTGTAAATTAAGGTATCAGGGAGTTGGTAATGTGATGCTTTTTTGTGTTTGGGTATCAAGAAGCTGATTTTGTGATGCCATTTTGTGTCGGTGTACCAGAAAGCTGGTTCTGTGATGCCATTGTGTGTCGGTGTACCAGAAAGCTGGTTCTGTGATGCAATGTGATGTATTGTGTACAGGAGGGGTATATTGTCTTATGTCCTGTCCTGATTACTTATGAGAAGAATTTGAATGAAATTGTATTTCAGGGTCAGAAGGTCAATGCCAAGGTCATAGTTGCTATTTATAGGTCAACCATAGGGCCAAGGGAGTATATTCACTTCATACAGATATTTTAGTTAGTTAGTTATTGTATTATAATCAGGTAAAATGTAGACCTGCTCTTTCATGTCCTGCTATACCAATCAAAGTAATGGCTGCAACATCCATATATATGACTTGATGTCAAGCAATTAACATCCAAATTGCACTTCCTTATTGAAAAAGTAAGGAAATAATAAAGTTTTCTGGACTAGCAGAAGGAAAGAACTGTGACCAGACAATTTCCAGTTGGAAGTGGTTACTGGTTATGACAGAACCTTTGATCGTTCTACTTTTAAAGTCAAAATTAAATATAATTATTTTCATGGTATAGAAAAGGAAATTCACTATTGCATACAAATGTGGTCACGTAATAAACATTAACTGATATATGTGCGTTTCTAATGATATAAGAAATTCTAGACTTTTAAGTGATCTTTTTCTGCATCTTGCCTTGCTTTAGAATGTTTAGAAATGCAATACTTTTTTATTTCTTAAAGATTATTTTTTTCATGTCCTAATTATTTTGTTTTTTCTTTCATTTATATTTGCAGCATTGCGTCCACGAAAACAACAGGCATCATGAGACTGAATACAACCCTGAGTTCATCAGGGGAAACAACTCCAAATTCTGAGAATTACACTATAGCAACTGTACTGTCAGAACTGACTTCCAAGGTGTTGAGAGAAACAGAATCTACAGTTGCACCATCAAGATCTAGCTGGCAGACCTCTGCAGCACCTGTCTTATCAACGTCCACGCTATCACAAGTGTTTCAACAAACTGTGACTAATTTGTCGACAAGCACAACCACATTTGTTCCTCTTCCCATGAATTCTACGAATGCTACAGGGTCACCAGACATCCTGGGTGGGTGCAGTGACTGGCAGGAAGTTCAACACGCCCTGTTCCAGCTAGCCAATCTGTGCCTGGTTTTATCCTTTCTAACACCTACTAACTTCCATCACCACGCATTCTTTCTGCGGTTCATTCTTGGCTTTGGATATTTGTTTTTCTCAATATGGGCGGGAATTTTTGTGTGCATGCCGGATGTGCTCAGCTGGAATTGTTTATTCTTTGTGGTGAATACTGGACATTTGTCATTACTTCTGTACAGAATGTTTCCAACGAGGTTCCGAAGCGAGTTAGATGAATTATACAGCAAAGTATTTAAACCCCTAAAAGTGACACGTCAGCAGTTCAAAGACATCAGTGACCAAGGTGAACTTTATGTGCTGACAAGGGGAACATATTATGCAAAGGAAGGCTGCACAGAAGGGGGACGCAAACTCTCCATACTCGTAAAAGGCAGGTGTGTTCCTTTGTCTTTGTCAATTTAACGGTACCATATACCCTTTAGGACCTAGATAAAATACACTTTATACTTAGTTACAATATTAAAGTAAGGCTATTGTGAGTTTGGGGATATAGCAGTCACACAGAATGGCCATCCTTCCATCAGTCTAGTCCCGTCGCTCCTGCCCAAATGATAACTTGAGAATGAATGATTATGCAATTTCAAACATTGTATTAAGTTGCCCTAGTGCATGCAAAGAGTTTATAGATTTTGCCATGCCTCGCTAGAGGTCAAGGTCACAGTTGCTGAAAAGAAGAGTTCTGTTTGGTTGCATTTGTCTGGCAACTTGAGAGCGAACAATCACACAAAGTTCAAATTTGGTGTGTGGGCTGCCCTAGTAGATGCAAAGGACCCTATTGATTCTGGGTGGGGTCCATCAGACATTAAGGTCACCTCTGCTGAGAATAGAATATTGCTTGGTTACCATTGTCAGAATGGTAACCAAAGAAGTAATGACCATGCAAAGTTAAAACTGTTTGTATGTGTCGCCCTATTGGTTTGATTAAGGCATGACATGCCAGAGGTCAAGGTCACTAGATAGCAAACTCGAAAACTTATCATTCAAAGTTAAAACTTGTTGTGTTAGTAGCCCCCATAACCCTAGCAGATATACCCCACTGGTCATAATTAGTTAAACTGGTATATGGATAATTGTACATATTTGTACACAGGTTTCTTGCTACCTTCTTGAACACAAATTCATGATGGTCTGATAGCAAATCCTGCGCTTGATTTTTCTTTCTTTGTTTTCAATTTAAAGAAAAACAATCTAATAGGTTGATGATGTTTAAATATATAGGATGTTGATGTTTGAAACAATATTAAAATGTTTGTAATAATCTTTCACAGTTTAAATACTTCAATTGAAATTGTTCAGATATTTTTTAAAACATGCAGTTTAACATATAATGTTCACCCTTTTCCCCTCTGTAATAACAGCAATCAAAGGACTAGGAGCGTTAACCCTTTCACCCGTATGTAACTTTAGTAGACTCTACCATGCATTGATCTGGACGAGTCCGTTATGGTCTACAGTTTTGAAAGGGTTAAGGGTCATTTCCCACCTCTTCGGGCATTTAGAATTAGTTGCTATATTCGTTATCTAGATTAAATGAAGTACACAAATATGATGTTTCAAATTCATTTGACAACTGGTTTAGGAGATGTTACATTACAACGAGAGACAAAAAACCCGCATTTTCATAACAAAATGTGTGAATATCATCTGTTGTGCTCTATTTGGTTGAAAATTTGCCATTTTGAAGGAAATTAACTAAACACTTTTCAATTTTTGAAAGACTGTCAGCCCCTGCACCAAGCAAATAAATATTTGACATTCTTAACAATTTTCATACGAATGTTCATTGGTAGATAGGAATATTTGTTTGTCATATGCGGAGGCTTTCATTTCTACATGCTAACTGTCCAAAAACACCCTATTTTGGCTATTAATTTCTGCCTAGCCACGCAGTTTTGTTGCTATGGTACTAGGGCATCTACGCATGCGTGTTTGAAAAACTCTGCACGAAGAAAGATAGTCCCAATTTACCAATATGATGTTTATAATAGAAAATGGTAATTAAATTCAAGTTGAAATTTTCACTTATAATGAGGCCAAAAATGACACATAGTCCTTTGTCATGGTGGCGAGTAAATACAGCTTACTATTACAGTAAATAAGCCAATTTTGCTTATCCTGTTTCTTCAGGTGGTGCGGAAATAGTCTATCATACTATGATAAATTGTGCTGATCTTATAGGCAATGCTGAAAATGTACAGTTTCAAAAATTTGTGACAAATAATAATGTATCAAGACTAATCTGTACTTCTATCACAAATGAACTAAATTTTATAACAGTTCCTAAAATAACATATTTTTGCTTTGGTCAGGCACATCTGGACCCCTCAAAATGCACATACCAAATTTTGGATGAGGGGTCAGCCTCAGGTCAGATCTGAGCCGGTCATTTCTTTTTGGGTTCAGTTGAGTTAAACAGTTGAACTGGATACATGAACTTAGGGGCCTAAGAATTTCATGTTGTATATTTCATTTATTAGCTCACCTGACCCGAAGGGCCAACTGAGCTTATGCCATGGTGCGGCGTCCATCCGTCCGTCCTCTGGCGTCCAGCGTCATTTTTCTTCTTTAAACATTTACTTCTTCCCAATAACCAAAACGCCTATGATGATGATATTTGGCCAGATGCAAACTGGGATGAAGGGCTACGAGTTAAGATTGTTAAAATAAATGACCTTCACCTATTTTCAAGGTCACAGGGGTCAAATATGTTGAAAACTTTAAACAACTTCTTCTCAATAACTAAGAGGCCTAGGGTAATGATATTTGGCCAGTAACATGCTAGGATGAAGGGCTGCCAAGTTTGTTCAAATGAATGACCTTTATATATATTCAAGGTCACAGGGGTCAAATATGTTAAAAACCTTTAAACAACTTCTTCACAATAACCGAAAACCCTAGGATGATGCTATTTGGCTAGTAGCATGCTGTGATGAAGGGCTACCAAGTTTGTTCAAATGAATGACCTTGACAAACTTTGAAGGTCACAGGGGTCAAATGTCTTAAAATCTTCAAACCACTTCTTCTTAATAACCATAAGGCTCAGGGTACTGATATTGGGCCTGTAGCATGCTGGTATGAATGACCTTAACCCACTATCAAGGTCACTGGGGTCAGATGTCTTAAAATCTTCAAACAACTTCTTCTCAATAACCAAAAGGTCAAGGGTACTGATATTGGGCCTGTAGCATGCTTGGATGAAGGGCTACCAAGTTTGTTCAAATGAATGACCTTGAACCACTTTCAACCTAATGTTCTTGTTCGACATTCAAGGACACACGCTTCATGTTTAAATCTTTTAATAGGTTCTTGTGAATCAAACACTGATATTCTGCCTGTAGCTGTATTTTAGTCCACTTTTAAGATTACAAGTGTGAGATTAATACCAGGTGAGTGATGCAGGCCCATTGGGCCTCTTGTATAATTTATCAGGGAAAATTTTAAATGTTATCGTGAAAAAATGGATTAGTTAAACATATTTGGGAAATCAATTACCATAACTTGTAAGATAGGATTATCATTTGTGATAGCAAATTAAAAATACAATGAGAAATAGACTGTTAAGTGAAGACATTTTGTCACCTGCATGTAATTATTTATTTATGCTTTTTGTAAAGGTGCTTTATTGTTTGTGTGTAGTGAAATTTTAAATTCTGAACACATTTATTAAATAAGCATAGAAATATTATCTATTTATAATACGTAAAAATAAGCTTTTCTTCACCCTTTTATTCTGTAGGTTAAAAGTGATGTATCAGCAGTTGTTTCTACATTTCATAGAGGCAGACCAGCTGGTGGACTCACCTGAGTATGACTCCTATCGGCTAACTGGACACACTGGCACTACCTTCCAGGTGGGCAAGACAAGAAAACACAAGGGGATATAAAACCATGAGGGCAATGAGGGGGATTAGCTAGGGTGAGGCAGAGTACAGAGCAATGGAAGGATATAGAGACAGGGAGTTTAGAGCTATGTGGAGACATACATGTATAGGTGTGCTTTGAATGAAGCAATATGGGGTAGCAGGTAAGGGTCCAAGAAATGATAATTTAGGAAAAGGCAGTTAAAAGATGGGTATTATAACAGATAAACAGGTGTGTAATCACAAGTGGTTGAGGTTCTAGATGTACATTAATGGGAGATATAGGTGCAGGAGTTGGATAAAAAAATTGACAAGTCAAATGGGTATAGCATGTATGCAGATGTGCTGGTTCTCCAATGAAAGGGAGGATATAGGGAAAAACAGAACAGATGGAAACTTAAGTAAGATCAAAAAAAGAATTTAGCATAAACAGGGCAGGACAGTTTTCTCAGAAGAAAGATAAGTAAGAGTACATGTATGTGGGCATTGTAAGAGGTATTAGTATGTGGGCATTGTAAGAGGTATTGGTATGTGGGCATTATAAGAGGTATTGGTATGTGGGCATTGTAAGAGGTATTAGTATGTGAGCATTGTGAGAGGTATTAGTATGTGGGCATTATAAGAGGTATTGGTATGTGGGCATTGTACGAGGTTTTAGTATGTGGGCATTGTAAGAGGTATTAGTATGTGGGCATTGTAAGAGGTATAAGTATGTGGGCATTGTAAGAGGTATTAGTATGTGGACATTGTAAGATGTATTAGTATGTGGGCATTGTAAGATGTATAAATATGTGGCCATTGTAAGTCAGGTATTAGTATGTGGGCATTGTACGAGGTATTAGTATGTGGGCATTGTAAGAGGTATTGGTATGTGGGCATTGTAAGTCAGGTATTAGTATGTGAGCATTGTAATAGGAATTAGTATGTGGGCATTGTAAGATGTATTAGTATGTGGGCATTGTAAAAGGTATTAGAATGTGGGCATTGTAAGTCAGGTATTAGTATGTGAGCATTGTAATAGGTATTAGTATGTGGGCAATGTAAGTCAGGTATTGGGATGTGGGCATTGTAAGAGGTATTAGTTTGTGGGCATTGTAAGTCCGGTATTAGTATGTGGGCTTTGTAAGATGTATTAGTATGTGATCATTGTAAGATGTATTACTATGTGGGCATTGTAAAAGGTATTAGAATGTGGGTATTGTAAGTCAGGTATTAATATGTGGGCATTGTAAGCCAGGTATTGGTATGTTGGCATTTTAAGTCAGGTATTGGTATGTTGGCATTGTAAGTCAGGTAGTAGTATGTGGGCATAATGTAAGAGATACATGTATTAATTGGTTTGTGGGCATTGTAAGTCAGGAATTTGTATGTGGGCATTTTAAGACAGGTATTAGTATGTGAGAATTGTAAGTCAGGTATTGGTATGTTGGCATTTTAAGTCAGGTATTGGTATATGAGCGTTGTAAGATGTATTAGTATGTGGTCATTGTAAAAGGTATTAGAATGTGGGCATTGTAAGACAGGTATTTGTATGTGGGCATTTTAAGTCAGGTATTAGTATGTCGGCATTGTAAGGCAGGTATTGGTATGTGGGCCTTGTAAGTCAGGTATTAATATGTGGGCATTGTAAGCGGTATTGGTTTGTGGGCATTGTAAGTCATGTTTTAGCATGGGAGCATTTTAATAGGTATTAGTATGTGGGCCTTGTAAGTCAGGTATTTGCATGTGGGCATTGTAAGACAGGTATTTGTATTTGGGCATTGTAAGTCAGGAATTTGTATGTGGGCATTGTAGAGGTATTAGTATGTGAGCATTGTATGATGTATTAGTATGTGGGATGTGGGCATTGTAAGACAGGTATTTGTATGTGGGCATTTTAAGTCAGGTATTTGTATTTGGGCATTGTAAGTCAGGCATTTGTATGTGGGCATTTTAAGACAGGTATTAGTATGTGGCATTGTAAGTCAGGTATGAGTATGTGAGCATTGTATGATGTATTAGTTTTTGAGTATTGTAAGATGTATTAGCATGTGAGCATTGTAAGTCAGTTATGAGTATGTGGGCATTGTAAGCGGTATTGGTTTGTGGGCATTGTAAGTCGGGTATTAGTATGTGGGCCTTGTAAGTCAGGTATTAATATGTGGGCATTGTAAGGCAGGTATTGGTATGTAGGCATTGTAAGAGGTATAAGTATGTGGGCATTGTACGAGATATTAGTATGTGGGCATTGTAAGATGTATTAGTATGTGGGCATTGTAAGAGGTATTGGTTTGTGGGCATTGTAAGTCAGGTATTTGTATGTGGGCATTGTAAGTCAGGTATTGGTATGTGGGCATTGTAAGAGGTATTGGTATGCGGGCATTGTAAGTCAGGTATTAGTATGTGGGCAATGTAATTCAGGTATTAGAATGTGGGCATTGTAAGATGTATTAGTATGTGAGCATTGTAAGTCAGGTATTTGTATGTGGGCATTGTAAGTCAGGTATTAGTATGTGGGCATTGTACGAGGTATTAGTATGTGGGCATAATGTAAGAGGTACATGTATTATTATGTTGGAATTGTAAAAGATCAGTATGTGGGCATTGTACGAGGTATTAGTATGGGGGCATAATGTAAGAGGTACATGTATTATTATGTTGGAATTGTAAAAGATCAGTATGTGGGCATTGTACGAGGTATTAGTATGTGGGCATAATGTAAGAGGTACATGTATGTGAGCATTGTAAGTCAGGTATTTGTATGTGGGCATTGTAAGTCAGGTATTTGTATGTGGGCATTGTAAGATGTATTACAATGTGAGCATTGGAAGACAGGTATTAGTATGTGGGCATTGTAAGTCAGGGATTAATATGTGGGCATTGTACGAGGTAGTAGTATGTGGGCATAATGTAAGAGATACATGTATTATTATGTTGGAATTGTAAAAGATCAGTATGTGGGTATTGTACGAGGTATTAGTATGTTGGCATTGTAAGTCAGGTATTTGTATGTGGGCATTGTAAGTCAGGTATTAATATGTGGGCATTGTAAGAGGTATTAGTATGTGGGCATTGTAAGTCAGGAATTAGTATGTGGGCATTGTACGAGGTATTAGTATGGGGGCATAATGTAAGAGGTACATGTATTATTATGTTGGAATTGTAAAAGATCAGTATGTGGGTATTGTACGAGGTATTAGTATGTTGGCATTGTAAGTCAGGTATTAGTATGTGGGCATTGTAAGCCAGGTATTAGTATGTGGGCATTGTAAGCCAGGTATTAGTATGTGGGCATTGTAAGATGTATTAGTATGTGAGCATTGTAAGTCAGGTATTAATATGTGGGCATTGTACGAGGTAGTAGTATGTGGGCATAATGTAAGAGATACATGTATTATTATGTTGGAATTGTAAAGGTATAGCCATGTGTATAAATATGTAGAAATGAAGAAAACGTAAATCCTGGTGGTAATTAGGCTTACTAAATATAAGATCACAGACATGTTCAATTTAGTTCTGAAAGGAAGGCTTTTACCTGGTACTAATGCTGGGGGAGCTGGAGTCTAGAAACCTCTAATGGATATAGACATTAATATAAAGTTTTCTTTCATCTTTTGCTTTGTAACATATTTAATATACACTGCCGTTTATATAGATATACAAAGCAGAGGGTAGTGCCCTAATTTTGTATCAAATTGCTGTAGACTGGATAAGGAATGTTTCCATTACATGTCATTTGTTTATGCAAGAATTGGCTTATACATATATAGGCCATTAGATTGAGCACTTCTCTTGTAAACTACCAGGAACTCTCTAAGAGTGGACCAGAAATCCTCAGAGAAGCTAGTGGTTCTCTATAGCGGATGGTCCGGTAATGAACATTGACCTACATCTATATATGACTTTCATTAATGGGACTTCTATAGGGAGGAAAACATGTTCAATATACATTCAGTTTTTTTGTACAATGTACAGTGCATCTGCACAAAAGATTATTTATTGGTAAGGTAGTTTTTAGTAACCATGCATTACCTGTAATTAAAAGGACACAGAACGCTATTTGGTAAATTAAAGAAAGTGTTAGGATTTTTTAATAGGAATTGTAAAGGACGCAGGCTTTACGCCTCTATTTCCATATCAAAAATATACCATTACACAATTAAATTAATAATTCAAAATGCAAGATATTAGAGCTATAAGTTTTTTTTTATACAATTATATACTAGCCAGACTTTAATTTAGTTAAAATATTTGAGTACTGGGTTACATTTGCTTATCTCGGTTGAAACGGTATGTGTGGCGCAGAAATATTCCACGATAAACAAACGCACTTGGACTGTTCTATAAGCAGATCTATAAATGCACAGTTTCGGAGAATAAAAAACAATGTATCAAGAATATTATGCCCTCCTTTCATCCGTCCACTGAATGACATAACGTATATAAAAAAACTACATGTGGCTTGACATTAGTCAGGTATGTCTCGACCCCACAATCTACACGTGCCAAATTTTACTGAGGTCAGCCTGGGTTCAGATCTGTGCCTGTCGTTTTCTTTACAGGTTCAACCGTTTCAACTGGATACGCGAATGTAAACTCCTAGTTGTTTTATATATGGGGAATCTGAATACTCTGTATTTTCACACCATAAAAAAAGTATACTCCAAAACATTCCATGTTATACAACATTCAAGGTGATGCTGTTTTATGTCTATGACTTCAAGGTGATGTTGATACATACAAAATTATGACCTTTACCTCTTCAAGTCGATGTTGATATTTACCTGTCACGATGACATTAATTGCAATATGGCTGTAACCTTCAACTGTTCAAAGTGATATTGTTAGATTGACATATTGTATGACTGATAAATGTTTAAGGCAATAATAAGGTGTCAATATCAATTTACGGTAAAAACTTTGGAAAATGCCCCTCTTTCATTTTCCACCACGCTTCAAATGCTGACATTTATCAAGGTCCTGTTTTCTCATTTCCGAATCAGAATTCATTTATACAGTTTTCTCAATTGATGGCCAAACACCTTGTAACCCTTTCACCACTGTAGACCAAAATGGATTCATCCACATCAGTGCATGGTAGAGTCTACTAAAGTTACATAGGGGTGAAAGGGTTAACAATTGCACATTTTTGCTCAAATAATGGTGGCATTATGACAAGGTTTTACTGTATATATATATATATATAATGTCTATAACCTTCACCTGTTTGTGGTCTACAATTACAAGCTTTTGCAATTTTTTCTGAAATTTCATTCAGAAAGAATTAAGCAACAAAATAATTAATAGAAGATATGGTTATTCTTCTGCTACCAACCATGAATTTGATAAATGTTCTCAACATCTTATCATATTTAGTGCAGAGATATTTTAAATGAACCTTTGTACTTGTAATAACACCATCATAACTTATTGTTTTCCACATATATATGTCAACAATATGGTATATATATATTATTTTGGTCAAATCCTAAGAGGTGTTAATCTGGGTCCCAGTGGCTAGATAGTGTACCAGATGTTGTGATGTTATCTCACAAACATCTTTTACTTGACAGCAGAGATAAAAATGAAATGAAATTGTCACTTTTTTCTGAAAGAATGTCTAAATAAATAATATTTATCAACCATTATCACCTGACTTACATCAGTATTTTATCCTTGAAAAGATAAGATGATCCTCACTACACAGTGAAAGTGTACAAAGTTCAAAGGATTTCTAATTTTGAAAACAGAAACTGGATGTATTTGAAATAATTCTGAGTATTGATGGCATTTAATCTTAAGCTGTCACAACATAGCATTGATCTAAAACATTACCAGGCTGACTTCACATCAAAGTAACATGAAATAGTGCATTCATACCTGCTCACCCAAACACCTTCATTAAGAGACCACCTGTGTAAAGAGACCAACTGTATAAAGAGACAACTTTTAATGCTCCCCAGTGACTTCATTGAATGTGAATTAACCTGTTTTAAGAGACCACTTGTGTTAAGAGACCACTTGTGTTAAGAGACCACCTGTGTTAAGAGACCACTTTTTAGACTCCTTGAGGGTGGTCTCTTAGCACGGGTTTGACTGCAGTTACCTTTTGTCTTGATTTCATGTTTTATTATGTTGTATTTTTTGTAATTTTTTAACACCAGGTTTCAATAGAAGCAGCTGATGACAGTCTTTTATTGACATGGCCCATTCCTCAGCTGAAAAACCATCTAGATACAGACAGTTTCATGGCATCCATTCTGCATGTGCTTGTGGGCAAGGATGTCAGTACCAAATTATACCAAATCCAAGAACTGTTACTGACCAATCCAAATTATATGCAGTCTGTGTCCAGTCGGCGGTCATCTCTGGTCAATGTCCGAAGTGCAATCGTAACCAATAAATCCAATTCAGACCTGACCAGACTAACCTGCTTCGGTATAGATCTCAAAGGTAATCTTTGTGTATATATCTATCCAACCAGATAGCTAATGGATCAGAACTCCAGTTGCCTGGTTTTATTGTATGTTCTATAACGCTACTTCTAAATGTATTCTCAGTCGACAACGCTGTGTGTTAGCTGTACCTATCCATTTTCCTTTTATAGATGAAATGTTAATATTTGTCTTTTGGCAGTCGACATCTTCCTTATTCAACTAAGGCATTCAGTCATGCTAATAATGATATAAGTATGTTTGGTATTTAGCTTGTTGAGGTCAAGGACTATCGTTTGTTTAATTAAATGATCTTGGCCTCATTGAAAGGCCAGTGGCATTGGCTAAAAATTACTTTTGAAAGCCACTACAGTCGGTCAGGATAATACTTCCCAGTGTTTATTCCTCCACTTACTCAATATTGTTCAAAATGATAAGTAGTGCATGTCTGTATCAAAACTTTACTAGTCCATATGTGGGTCAGCAGTTCATTGAACCACTTGATAACGAAGCTAGATATTTCACTAATGTCAGACTTTTGCGCTACCCTTTTTACCTTAAGCCTTGGGCTACAGATATTAATTTGCAGCTTGCACGGAATATAAGTACTATTAACTGTGATTCATGGAATGAACTACACTAGCTTAATTTTAAGGTTGACAAGCTAAATATGTTCAAAACTTCAAACAACTTATGCACAACAATAAGTATGTACATGATATTTGACTTATAGCATGCTTAAATGAACGACTTTTATCCACTTTCAAGGTCACATGTATTAGATATGTAAAACATCTACTTCTACAACATTACAATTCAAAGAGTTATGTTATTGGCATGCATTTATAGTCTATAGCTAGAAGTAAATAGCAATCAAATTTGTTAACACAAGTGACTTTGACCCATTTTCAATGCCACTGCATGGTTTCAAATACTTTAAAGCTTCAAGTGTTTTATCTTCAAGAGCATGAAGCTGAAAACTATGGTGTTTGTTCTTTGACTTATTGAGTTAGTGGGAAATGAAGTTCATTTGACTTTAGCAAGGTCACAGGGTCAGATGTAAAAAGATTCAAATTATTCATATCAGAGCCCTAGAGTTTTATTGGACCTGTAGCTTTCTTTGGTTTATCAAATTTAAATGACTTTTAACCACTATTAAGGTCACAGATATCAAATATGTTGGAAATTTCAAAAGCCTTTTTATATAGAAACCTAAGTCATAGAGCCATCATATTTTTCTTGTGGCTCACAACATGGAGGGTAAAGGGATACCAAATTTCCTTGAAAAGATGACCTTGTAATCCTTCATTAACTTAATAAATATTACAGCATATTCATTTTAGTCTGTTATATAATTTGTTTTTATTTTTACAGGTTGGCCTTCATCATCTTCAGCTTCAAATTCAAATTTTGATGCCTCACAGTATCCAAAAGACACTTATGAAAGTTGTGTATGACATCATCAGAATTGTATCTGACAACACTCTTGATGACATCATTGTACATCATGATCAATAACAATTAGTTATTTTATCATGTAAATAATTCCATGTGATGACATCATAACTGCTGTGTACCACATCATCAAATATTGTATTTAACGCCAAGACAACAGATATACAGATGTCAAAGTCATCTTGGAAGACCAGTACATTCCCATCTGACCTAGCTTGTCAGTATTTTGAAGAAATGGATTTATTTTTGCATAGAAGTGTTTATGTTTCCAATTAGTGCCCAGGTATATATTATTTATGTTTTAACCCTTTCACCCCTAGGTTCCTTGAGTAGACTCTACCATACATTTATCTGGATGAATCCATTACGGTCTACATTGGTGAAAGGGTTAACTAAATTAAACTAGCTGTTGGACCTCATATTCACTTAACATCTCGAATAGTGAATTCAACCAAAGACAAATCTTAGCAAAACTGAAAGTTTACAAATTTCAGTCATTTTCTTCTCTTTAGTACATATTCTCAATATTTTCATAAATCGAAGACTGGCCATGCAGTGACTGATATATTTCGACAAAGAACTGAAGCAACACATGGACAAGGGGAGGTAATCCTTGGTACATGTTCAACTCGAATTATTTTGTGATTTTTCAGCATATATGCACTTTTAAATCTCTTACACTATGTATCTAGATTTAAGAATAAAACAACAACTATAGAATGTATGATTGATAATGAAATATATTTCCTCTTGCCAATTAATGGCAAATTTTCACCTATCCTTAATTGCACTCTTAACTTATAAATAAATTTTCATCGTAGATATTTTACAATCTTTTTAGATCTTGGTTGATTATATCTTGAACTTTTAAGGACAAATTTTCTCTATTCATACATTCTGTATGTATAATTATTTGTAGAGACATATATATTATCAATAATGTACATGTACTTCAAAATATTGTACATATTGTGAAAGATTTAACAGAAAAAGAAGATTCGTTCTACAAAAGTCTTATTTCAGTACTGTTTTCTCTGTACTTCGAGTACATGAATGAATAATGTACAGTAACAAAAAATAATCATCATTTTAATCACCTTGAGCCAAAGCTGAAAGTATTGATGCACCAGAAACTATATATATCAACTGAATTGTGTGCTTATAGAAGATATGAGTGCAGAAATGTAACTATATACATTGATCATTCCGACATCTGTCTTATCAAACATAATGATGTATAGTGACCATTTTATAATTTATAATCTGACCCTTGAGTTTTCTGACATACTATCAAATCCAACACCTGAGTATTGTGACACCTTGTCCAATCCAACATGATGTACAATGATATCAATCTAATCAGACCCCTGAGTATTCTGACACACTTCCAACATTATGCTGCTATTCAGTTTCTAATGAAAACAACCAAGTTATTGACCTGTGGATTTAAACATCCTTCCTAATCTGACAAATATATATTTATATAACTAAACAATTCTGCCTGCAATATCTAATCTTTTTTCACCATTGTTACCTTTTACCCAAACTAATTTATGAGATAATATAAGGGATTAAATGTCAACGGACCTCTATGTCACATCCATTTTGACAAACAGGATGAGTAAACTATCAAGGATGAAGGGCTAAGCCCGAAAGCTTGGAAAATGAGTGACTTTTTAGTTTTATTAATATTATTGCGTTCCTATAGGAACATGTGTTTATAGACAATTAGATAAAAGGATATTTCAGCCCTTCATGAGGACATGTCTCGCGCACATCAAATTCTATAATGGCAACCAGTGAACTATATCGTTAGTATGTGGTCACAAAAAGCCTGTTACCTGGTAAGTTTACAAGGTGTATAGTGAAGTCCCTTTCATCTGTCCTTACAAACACTGGTTTCCTGTCACTTGGATACATTCCTTAACTCATGTACCCCTGAAGACACATTGGAACTCCTGAAGTTCAAAGGTTGGAATAGTTCATTGTGAAACTTCAGAGGTGAACGAGTTAATTTTGACTGCCCAGGAGATGGAGAGAGGAACAAGGTGTGAATTTTTGGGTGCAGACATGCTCTGTGTACTCCAAAGTCCCTGTGTTACCTACATGTATTGTATGAACATAATTACTGCACTTCTTAAGGTGTAAATCTAATGATATTGGAGTTAGTTAAAGGTCAAAGTGCAGCAATCATGCAAAAATGAATTACCCTTTCACCCCTAAATAACTTTAGCAGACTCTACCGTGCATTGATCTGGATGAGTCCATTATTGTCTGCAGTGGTGAAAGGGTTAAGTGCAGACTCTTTAATATGTTCAATTCCACCTAAAACCTTGAAATTGTACAAACACATTAGTTTAGAAGATTATTGATGATTTTGGTAGTGAAAGGTAAATGTCATTGCTACCTGACTCGCTATATAAATGCATATAAATCAATTTCGACTGTTTCTCAGACAATTCACCAAACCAACTATAGCTAATGTGTGCTACCGTAAAACTGTTGACTGGTCATGTGATGAACCGGTGCTTGCTACCCTACAACTGTTGACTGGTTACGTGATGAACCGGTGCTTGCTACCCTACGACTGTTGACTGGTCACGTGATGCATTGATATGGAGGGGTCCATTATGGTCTACAGTGGTGAAAGGGTTAAGGGAAAGTTTTATGTTCACAGAAACGTTTGTCTGGCATACCAATTTATGTTATGTTTTTTATGATTATTTGATTATTTGTAAAGGAGGTCACCAGCACATATGTTCATGATTATGTAATATAACAAATTTAGAAGCAAAAGTTATTGATATACTGTTAAGGATATAGTCATTGTTCTGCTATATGTGTTGAATATCTCCATCATAACCTTATAAGAAATACTTTGAAATAGTACTAAATGTGAGGTTCGTATAATGGAATGGAAAGGCAAATCTGATTTCCTACATGTGGAAGCTGTTAAAGAAATTGTTTTCAGAATTAAGTTCTTTCTGTAAAGGAATTTTTTTACAAGGATATTTATGGTATGTATCATCCTTGATATCCAGGGGTTACACTCATTTTAGCTCTCAATGCCCATGGAATATGTCATAGCAAAATTAAGGCACGTGGCTAGCTATTTGATTGGTGTCTGGTAGAAAAACCTGACCAATCATTAGTCTGATACTTGTCTTTTGAAGATTACAAAGGTGCGATGCCCAATTTGATGCCCGAGATTATTTAGATGTATATCAAAGGACCAAACTAGTCTCCTTGTCTTATCCACAAGGTGCTGCACACTGAACCTTAGATTTTGCTATGACATATATATTCCAGGGGTGTAGTGTGTGAAAGTGAGCGTAACCCCTGGATATGGTGGATAGGGATGTATAGGTTACTGTAAACAGTTGTTGATGAAGTATTTATAGTAGAAATCTTTTACTATTACCTGAATTTGGAACATGTTGGTGTGAGTGCTTACACAGGTATTTATTTTGGAAGGGTTTTCATGAGAGTCTATTGATTGTTTATTTCTCAGGGGTGTATATGGTATAGGGGTATTCATTAGAATGTTTACAGTATTTCCTGTTGAGGGGTGTTCATTAGAATGTTTACAGTATTTCCTGTTGAGGGGTGTTCATTAGAATGTTTACAGTATTTCCTGTTGATGGGTATTTATGAGAACAATTACAGCATCAAATTGTTAAAGAAAGGTTTTTATAAGAACATCAATAGCAAACAGTACTGTGGGGTGGTAGTTCATAAGAATGTTTAAAATGGGAACTGTTTAACAAGGAGGGTTTTCTATAAGAATTATTACAGCATAAATTATTGCCTATGGAGGCTAGGGTGTTTGAGAGAATATTTATCGTATGCATTATTTACTGTGGAGGAGTGTTTATAAGGATGTGTACAGTATACAAAGATTGTTGGTACTCTGTTATACGTCTTACTGTTGTTAAACATTTGTGAAATAAATAAAGGATAAAAGCTATAGCAAGCATGTGTTACGTCATACTTATACCGAGGCGAAATTTTCCATGTCATCAACAGACCTCTAGTCTACCGGTCACCATCCTCGATATCCAGGGGTTACGCTCACTTTCGCTCTCTGGACCCCTGCAATATATGTCATATCAAAATTGAAGGCTCAGTCACTTGTGCGCCTACCTTGTTGATCAGACAAGAAGACTAGTTTGATCCTTTGATATACATCAAAATAATCTCGTGGTCACAAAACGGAAAAAATGACGGGCTTTGAAGTGTCACCTAATGGTAAAAATAGACAGGCTTTGAAGTCGAGCGTCTCTCCTTTGTAATCTTCAAAGGACAGGTATACCTATCAACCTAGCGATTGGTAAGTAATTTTTTTAACTGAGACCAATCAAACGGCTATCTTTGTGCCTTCAATTTTGCTATGACATTTTCCAGGGAGCGAAAGTGAGCGTAACCCCTGGATACTGAGGATGACTGGTCAAAGGATGTAGATAATTATAATGTTATAATTCAGACTTAATAATTCAGAAAATATTTATCCCGGGATACTTAGAAGTTCGGTGAATGTAGCTGAGTATCAAGAAAGTAATTAACCCGTTCACCCCTAGGTAACTTGAGTAGACTCTACCATACATTCATCTGGATGAGTCCATTACTAATCTACAGTGGTGAAAGGGTTAAAGGTTAACATTTTGGACAGACTTGGTATCAAAAATGAACAAAAGGCCATATCTCTATCTATTTGGGCAAAACACATAATTTTAGTATGCAACACTCGATCACCACAAATATTACTCGCATAAAAAATGGTTGGGTCCATTTTAGACCCACAAGTGGGTTTTTTTCATATTTTGACATAGTGTCCCAACATAAGCTCACTGTTTCTTCGGACCAGGTGAGCTGAAAAGTGGATAATTTCATTTTCAGTAGGTTATTTTTATGCACAGGCTATGATTATATCTACAAATGCTATTTTACTCTTTTAGCAGAAAGTCAGATATATAATATGGGTCACTTAATTTAAAGCTATGAAAATGAAGCTTTACTTGTTTCAGAATTTTAAAATATTTTAACCATACAAAGAATATATACATAGCATAATTTATAAGCAATAACAGATGTTAGACTGCAACTATAAAGCATAAAACCAAGAAGGCGATGTAATGTCAAGTGCCGATTGGGGCTTAAGGTAATAGGATTGTGTCACCATTTCTCAGTAGAATTTCTTCAAATTTTGTAGTTATATTGCTTTAAAGTAAAGAAAATTTTCTGCCACAAAAAAAAATATAGGTTGTCAGAATTTTAAGGTTTTTAAATGGAAATTTATGTAAAAAGGAGTGAATTTTGAAAAAAAAAAAAAGACACAATGTTTTTACAAAATAATGTCTATAAAAATGATACTGACATATATCAGTATTGCATTAATGTATATCAATTCAATAAATGCTGAAATTGTGTAAAATTAATTCTCTATACACGATATAAAAATTGACATTTTATAATAAAACCATCTACACATAGTAATTGTAGGTAAGAGTTATCGTTCTTGAAAAACTTCACAGTAGTGAAATAGGTAGCTGGTTTCCTGAAGTACAGAAAAATAGACACATGTGACTCATTGATAAAAAAACTGAATTAATGCCTGTATTGCTTTGAACTACTTTAATATTGAGACAACACACTGTTCTGTCAATAATAAACATACAATATTCATCAATTTAATATTAAACATTAGAATTTGTGGAAATTGTGATGCTGTCTCCCTACATTGGTTATTCAACTAGGGATGTACTTCCTGTTTCCGTTTATCAATACACTCCAATGACCTTAACCCAGAACTGGCATCACAGATTCTAGTAAATAAGTACATGTTTGGTATCAAAATGATCAGCTACACCATAGGAGAAGCATTTTAGTGGAAAAAAATCAGCTTTGGATTAAAATGGTGTTTTTTGGTCTGGCTCATGAGTAAGTATTACTCCAAGTTCTGAGCAGGAGTACTTCAAGGAGCTCCAATTTGGCCAAATCAAGCCTTTTAATGGAGCTAAGACCATCATTTTCAATACTATCTGCAGACTGGCAATGTTTTTGCAAAATATGAATAAAAGATCGCTGTGTGGGCTGACCATATTGGATTTTATGCATTGTTGTGGATCCCACATTTGGCAATTGTAAGTGACAGAGTACAATAGCTGGTCAGAGTGCAAACATGTATATAGACATATGGTTTGATCATGTGGTACATGTACCTGTAGGGGTGGGGTAGGGGGACTAAAACAAATGCATGTATACACAGTGGACAGACACAAGTATACTCACTGGGAACCTAGCCCATGGCTTTATGTGATTGGTTATACCACACCAGCATGTCAAAGGTCAATAATATATCAATGTGCCCTTTTGCATTTTTTTATTCAAAACATTTTGAAAGATTTAAACACAGTTGGCCTCTATGGCATTGAAAATGTGTCAAGGTCATTCATTTAAACAAACAAAATCATCATCCAGGTGTTGCTTGCCAACCAGCATGACCCTATAAGGCTTCTTGCATTGGTTCAATGGAAAAATATTGTAACTTTTTGTTTTTTTAACTCGTTTGACCCCAGTGTCCTTGGAAATTGGTCAGTGTCATTCACTTAAGCAATCTTGATAGCCCTTTGCCTCAGCATGTTACAGACCTCGATCTCTTGTTTATATAGAAAAAGTTATTTAAAGGTTTTAAGACATTTGAACCCAATAAACTTGACAAGGTCATTGTATGAACAATCTTGACAGCAAAATTATTTACAGCGTGCTGCAGGTCAAATACCTTGCACCTATGCCCCTTTTTATTTAGAAGTTATTTAAAGGTTTTATTGCATTTGATTATTCAGACTTTGAAAATGTTTTTTGGTGTCCATTATCAGCCTTTAAAGTGCACTATCACCGTATGAAATATTCTCGATACTCCAACTGGGTAGCAAAATTGAAGGCACGTTGCTTGCTGTTTGATTGATTTCAGGTAGAAAATGTCCTTTGAAGATTAAAAATTAGCGAATTAAGACTTCAAAGCCAGACGATTTTACCGTTACGCTACTGCGAGATTCATTTGACGTACATCAAAGGATCGAACTAGTCTTCTGGTCACTAGGTGGCGCACACTGCGCCTACCTTGTATCAATGTCCATTCCTCGCTTAAACTTTTACGTTTGCTTTTCATAGTGTGCAGTCAACATTGTGTGATACATTTTCTGATTCATATATGTAGATGGTCCCATCGTGAATCCATGGACACAAAAAAACCAATGACATTGCTTTAATCTGACATTTGCACCTATATGTTTCCCTAGCTTGCACGGGGTTTTCCCGATTGTCTTCCGTCAGAGTACTTCTATATAATAATGATACATGTGGCACGGATCCGTCTCGATCGTGCAAGGAATTCGTATCACATCATACACCAGTACGACTTAATTGTAATTCAAGTAATCTAATTAATGTTAATTTCAAATTTAATTACAAAGATACACAGAAGATCAACCACTGTTTTGAACACTTATTAATTATTCTATTAGGCTTAGTAACTAATCAAACATCAAATAATAACAAAAGAATTTTCATGTAGTTATGTAAACGTCCTATCCCTAGCGAACTGAGCCCTCATGATAAACCTTCGAAATTCCCTTTAGTGCGTTTTTTTTGTTCCGACGGAAGTCGTATACAGCGCCAAGTAATTCCCGCTCTGACGAAATCCATGCCGCGTATATCTGTATCACTATATGTTAGATAGGGGAGACTGAGGCACGCACGTTTGACCTATTTTTATAAAAGTCGTTCTAGTATAATTATATAGTACGGGATTTATTTTCAATTTATGTTTCTTTTACACCATTTTGAAGAGAAATTCCATTCCTGTCATGAAATAACATCAAACGGGCAAACACGTCCATATTTGATGAATTATCATTAACTTTTTCTGTCGGAGGTTGAATGACCGAACATACAACGCCTTGGGGCAAATTCGGACAGGCAGTCTGGGGTAAGTTCACCCTGACATTTCAATAAATTTGTATATTACAGCAATACCAAAGTCAATGCGAGGTATTTTGTAAGAATAACATGAATAAGATGCAATTCGGTTTACAGAAAAATCGTAAAACTAGATTAAAGAGGTAACTAGGTCATGATTTTCTTTCAACCGTCCCAAAAGATACTTTCTCCGTTTATGTAATTTATTAATTGAGTTTTCCTCGCCATTTTTTCGTGTGAATGTCCTGGCAAGTCACCTGAACTGATAAGATCGTCACAGTTGTAAATATTTTCTCAAGACCAAAAGTATCAGGGGTGGTCGGTCTTAACATGTACAGTTTACTTACATTGTACGTCATGTTAAAAATCCAGATTTGCTTTTTATACACATCCCGGAAATATTTTCATCATAAGAAATACGGCCTAGTTATAAAAAAAAAAATAACACACTGTATAAGCATCTCTTTATTACTTCATGTGTAACGAAGGATTATACTTGTATCTAAAATACACCAGATGCAAATTTAATCAAAATATCATTACTTAAGTTTTCTTTTTTTAAATGGACATAGCAGAAAAATAGGCACAGCTGCCTCCATAAATACAAGACAAAATTATATTGTTTCCAAATAGTTTTTGACGATCAAACATTAGCTAAAAATCAATTAATGATGAATTTCTAAAGGGATTTTTCTTAATTTACTCTGTCAGGTAAATGCTCTGGAAATTACATTACGATTCTAGAGTACCCGCAGTATTATCCGGTGATATATCTATGGGCGGCCGATAGGATAGGATAGAATACTAATACTACTTCAGCTCAGAAGTGTTTGCACTTCTGTTCTAGCTGAGACCGGATATAGCTACTAGGTTGGACAACTTGATATTCATCCTGCATTTATGTGGCGACTCTGCTGGCATTATGATTTAATCAAAGCCTCGAATCAGAATATTAATATTTACCGGACTGGGAAAAAGCCTCAGGCGAGCTAAAATGAAAAATTTGTGAAGAGTTTCATAAATTTCATATGAAATGAAAACGAGTGTAAGATCCTTTTTATCACATAATCAATATTTGTGGCATTTATTCGTGTAGAACAACAATTTTCATGTAACCATGAAATGTAAAAAGCCGCCATTCTGACTCCAGTGCGTGAGTCTGTGACGTCATGTAAAATGTACTTGTCCTAGGCGTGACGTCCAAATTGAAACAATTGAAACTTACAACCAATCACAGGGCTCATAGGTTATATTACATGGGTTAATATTCACTGGATAACACAGTACATTATGTGATACATATATATAGGCCTGTCAGTTTGACCTCGGTCATATGTAAAGTACTGGAAAGCATGCATAGTACGGAAACATATCGACAGATGGATGCGGGCTAACAATTACTTCTCAGATTCCTGTCGGGAAGATCCACGACACTACAGCCACTTGATTAAGACATAGATAAGTGGACAGAATCTTTTGGAAAAGGTCAAGCTGTATACTGTATATAGACGGATTTCCAGAAGGCGTTTGACACTGTTCCAAATACAAGGCTGATAAAAAACATTAATCTTACAACATTTGATGTCAAATAGTCAGCTGGAGTACTTCGTTTTTGTCTAATCGTACCCAATGTATCACGGTAAACAATGAACACTCGGAATGTAAGCCTGTTACTTCTGGGGTACCACAAGGATCAGTACTCGACCCCCTTTTATTTGTTATATTTGTAACTGCATAATCTACCTACAACAGTTGGTTCCGATACATGTATGTATTTTTTGGCTGGCGTCAAGAAAATCATTAAGATAATCACCAAACCGGAAGATAAGACTCGATATAGAAACGTTTGGGTGTATCAGAAAAAAATGGAGCGCTGAATGGCTAATTAAGATGCATCCAGGAAAATGTAAATATAATAACTATTGGACGATCCAAGGAGTCCACGAATTAAATGTCAAAAACATACAAGGGGAAATCCTTGAAACATCGGTTTAATGAGGAAAAGAGCATTGGAGTTGTCATCGACAAATCAGCGAAAGGGTTCAAAAGAAAAGCTAACTCGATTCTTGCCATTTTTAGGAGATCATTCCAATTTTCAGACTACGCAACATTCGTGCCACTCTTTAGATGGCTTGTTATGTGAGGACACAGTTGGAATACGCAGGAGCAGCCTAAAATGTATGGTCACCGTACAAATTAAAATATGTAGACAATCTGGAAAGCTAACAATGTCGCACTACGAAATATCGTCTTTTTATTCTTCCATATGAAGGATCAGGCTTATATAAGTGTATGTTGAAAACAGGAACTTGAATTT